>NW_018364534.1:237579-239119 GCF_002078875.1 Numida meleagris | reverse complement strand
GTCCCCATCCCCATACTAGCATTGTCACTTGGGGGTCCCCACCCCATGGTGGCACTGGCACTTGGGGGTCCCCATCCCCATACTAGCATTGTCACCTGGGGGTCCCCACCCCATGGTGGCACTGGCCCCATCCTCATAGTGGCACTGTCACTTTGGGGTCCCCCCCCCACGTGGCACTGTCACTTGGGGGTCCCCACCCCATGTGGCCCTGTCACTTGGGGGTCCCCACCCCATAGTAGCACTGTCCCCATCCCCATAGTGGCACTGTCACCTGGGGGTCCCCACCCCATGGTGGCACCATCCCCACCCCATTGTGGCACTGTTACTTGGGGGTCCCCACCCCATAGAGGCCCTATCACTTGGGGGTCCCCATCCCCATACTAGCATCGTCACTTGGGGGTCCCCACCCCCGTAGTACCACTGTCACTCAGGGATCCCCACCCCACGTGGCGCTGTCACTTGGGGGTCCCCACCCCATAGTGGTACTGTCACTTGATAGTGCCACTGTCCCCACCCCATGTGGCCCTGTCACTTGGGGGTCCCCACCCCATAGTGCCACTGTCACTTGGGGGCCCCCACCCCATGGTGGCACCGTCCCCACCCCATTGTGGCACTGTCACTAGGGGGTCCCCATCCCTGTAGTGCCACTGGTCCCATCCCCATAGTGGCCCTGGCACTTGGGGGTCCCCACCCCATAGTGGCCCTGTCACTTGGGGGTCCCCATCCCCATAGTACCACTGTCACTCAGGGGTCCCCACCCCACGTGGCACTGGCACTTGGGGGTCCCCACCCCATTTTGGCACTGTCCCCATCCCCATAGTGGCACTGTCACTTGGGGGTCCCCACCCCATGATGGCACCGTCCCCACCCCATAGTGGTACTGTCACTTGGGGGTCCCCATCCCCACGTGGCCCTGTCACTTGGGGGTCCCCATCCCTGTAGTGCCACTGGTCCCATCCCCATAGTGGCCCTGGCACTTGGGGGTCCCCATCCCCATAGTTCCACTGTCCCCACCCCACAGTGGTACTGTCACTTAGGGGTCCCCACCCCATAGTGCCACTGTCCCCATCCCCATAGTGGCCCTGTGACCTGGGGGTCCCCACCCCATAGTGGCACTGTCACCTAGGGGTCCCCACCCCACGTGGCACTGTCCCCACCCCATAGTGGCACTGTCACTCAGGGGTCCCCATCCCATAGTGGCACTGTCACTTGGGGGTCTCCACCCCACATGGCCCTATCACTTGGGGGTCCCCATCCCCGTAGTGGCACTGTCACTTGGGGGTCCCCATCCCCATAGTGCCACTGTCCCCACCCCATGTGGCCCTGTCACTTGGGGGTCCCCACCCCACTTGGCCCTGTCACTTGGGGGTCCCCACCCCATGGTGGCACTGGCCCCATCCCCATAGTGCCATTGTCACTGCAATGTCCCCACCCCATAGTGCCACTGTCCCCACCCCACGTGGCACTGTCACTTGGGGGTCCCCACCCCACGTGGCACTGTCACCGCGGTGTCCCCACCCACGGCCGCTCCCCGTTGTCC
>NW_018364534.1:234795-236979 GCF_002078875.1 Numida meleagris | reverse complement strand
GGGGCGGGGCAGAAGGGCAGGCGGACCAATGAGAGCGCGGGGGGAGGGGAAAGGCGGGGAAAGTCACATGGGGAGGGTGGGGGAGGGGAAGGGGGCGCGGTTGCCCATCCCCCACCCGGAAGGGGACACGGGGACGTTATGGGGACATGGGGACACTGGGGCTATGGGGACGTTATGGGGTCATGGGGCCATGGGGAACATGGGGATATGGGGATGTTATGGGGTCATGGGGATATGGGGTCATGGAGACATCATGGGGATGTGGGAATATGGGGACACTGGGGCTATGGGGACGTTATGTGGTCATGGGGACGTGGGGCCATGGGGAACATGGGGCATGGGGTGTTATGGGGCCATGGGGATATGGGGCCATGGGGACATTATGGGGACGTGGGAATATGGGGACACTTGGGCTATGGGGATGTTATGGGGATATGGGGTCATGGGGACATTATGGGGATGTAGGAATAAAGGGACACTGGGGCTATGGGGACATTATGGGGTCATGGGGCCATGGGGAAAATGGGGATGTTATGGGGACATGAGGATATGGGGCCATGGGGACATGATGGGGATGTGGGGATAAGGGGACACTGGGGCTATGGGGACGTTATGGGGACGTGGGGATATGGGGCCATGGGGACATCATGGGGACATGGGAATAAGGGGACACTGGGGCTATGGGGACGTTATGGGGCCATAGGGAACATGGGGATATGGGGCCATTATGGGGATATGGGGCCATGGGGACATTATGGGGACATGGGAATAAGGGGACACTGAGGATATGGGGACGTTATGGGGTCATGGGGACGTGGGGCCATGGGGACATAGGGAACATGGGGATATGGGGACGTGGGGCTATGGGAACATTATGGGGCCATGGGGACATCAGGAACATGGGGATATGGGGATGTTATGGGGTCGTGGGGATATGGGGACATTAAGGGATTATGGGGACTTGGCAATATGGGGACATGGGGATGCTGTAGGGAGATGGGGGCACGGGGACATCATGGGGACGTGGGAATAAGGGGACACTGGGGATAAGGGGACGTTATGGGGTCATGGGGACATAGGGAACATGGGGATACGGGGATGTTATGGGGATATGGGGCCATGGGAACATTATGGGGGCATGGGGATAAGGGGACATTGGGGCGATGGGGACATTATGGGGCATGGGGATGTTATGGGGCCATGGGGACATCATGGGGACATGGGAATATGGGAACACTGGGGCTATGGGGACGTTATGGGGTCATGGGGACATGGGGCCATGGGGACATAGGGAACATGGGGATATGGGGACGTTATGGGGACATGGGGATATGGGGCCATGGGGATCTTATGGGGGCATGGGAATAAGGGGAGACTGGGGCTATGGGGACGTTATAGGGCCATAGGGAACATGGGGATATGGGGCCATTATGGGGATATGGGGCCATGGGGACATTATGGGGACGTGGGGATAAGGGGACACTGGGGCTACGGGGACGTTATGGGGTCATGGGGCCATGGAGCCATAGGAAACATGGGGATATGGGGATGTTATGGGGCCATGGGGACATTATGGGGACATTAAGGGATTATGGGGACTTGGGAATATGGGGACATGGGGATGCTGTGGGGAGATGGGGACATTATGGGGCCATGGGGAATAAGGGGACACTGGGGCTATGGGGACATTATGGGGATATGGGGACGTGGGAATATGGGGCCATGGGGATGCTGTGGGGATATGGGGACATTATGGGGCCATGGGGATGCTGTGGGGATATGGGGCCACGGGGCCATTATGGGGATGTGGGCATATGGGGACATTATGGAGATATGGGGACACTGGGGATATGGGGACTTGGGGATGTAGGGACACTGGGGACACGGGGACATTATGGGGATGTGGGGACACTGGGGATATGGGGACACGGGGACATTATGGGGATGTGGGGACATGGGATATGGGGACACTGGGGATATAGGGGATATGGGAACAGTGGGGATCCCATCCTTATGGGCACTTATGGGTTCTAGACCCGCGGATCCCATCCCTATGGACACTTAGGGGTTCTAGACCCACGGATCCAATCTCAATGGACACTTAGGGGTTCTGGACCCACAGATCCCATCCCTATGGACACTTATGGGTTCTAGACCCACGGATCCCATCCCTATGGACACTTA
>NW_018364534.1:228802-230506 GCF_002078875.1 Numida meleagris | reverse complement strand
GCACCAAGGCCACAAGGGGAGCATCCAGGTGGCACTGGGGGGTTTTAAGGTGGCACCAAGGCTACAAGGGGAGCACGCAGGTGGCACTGGGAGGGGAGGGGGAGGGGGGGGTCCCCCCAGGTGGCACCAAGGTGACCCCGGACGCTCACCGCCTCCCTGCGCCTCCGCTCCTGCTCCCGTTTCCGGGCCATCTCCCGCTGCTGATCCAGCATGGACTGCGAGGACTGCGGCTGCGAGCTCTGCGCCTGCGGGGCCGAGGCGGAGGCGGGCGGCACCTGCTGCTGCTGCTGCTGCTGCTGCTGCTGCTGCTGCTGTTGCTGCTGCTGCTGTTGTTGCTGCTGCTGCTGCTGCTGCTGCTGCTGCTGCTGCTGCTCCTGGCGTCGCCGCACCTCCTCGTGCACCCGGCGCGCCTGCTCCATCGCGTCCTCGTCGTCGCGGCTCCTGTAACAGCCCCAGCACCCATAAGAGCCTGCAGTCCCCCCCCAACGTTCCCCCCAACCCCTCAGGGCCAGGGGGAGGAGCGGGGCGATGCCCTCACCTCATCCTCTCCTGCTCCCGCCTCAGCCGCTCCTTCTCCCTCTCCACTTGCTCGGCCTGAGCCTTCAGCGCCTTCTCCCGCTCCTCCTTCTCCCGCGCCGCCCGCTTGAACTGCTCGAAGCTGTCGCTGGAGGACTTGGCGGTGGAGGACGGGGTGGTGGGGTGCTTCTGGACCAGGCTCGCCCACGAGCCCATGTTCTTGATTTTTAGGTCCTGGGGGAGAGGGGGGGAGGGAGAAGGGGGGGGGTTAGAGGGCGGTGGGGGGCACGGAGAGCGCGCGGCCGTCGGTCAACCCCCAAAAATAAGGAGGATCTCATGTGCTTGAAGCGGGACCTGCTCCGTTCCAAGCACCTCTGATGGGAAACGTCCACTCTGACAGCCGGGGAAAAATGGAACGGGTTGGGGTGGGTTGGAGGGTCCTTAAAGATCACAGAACCACAGAATGGGTTCAATTGGGATTGGGTTGGTTGGGTTGGGAGGGTCCTTAAGGAACACAGAACCACAAAATGGTTGGACTGGGTTGGGTTGGGAGGATCCTTAAAGATCACAGAAGGACAGAATGGGATGAATTGGGTTGGGTTGGGAGGGTCCTTAAAGATCACAGAACTGTGAGATGAGTTGGAATTGGGTTGGAAGGGACCTTAAAGATCACAGAATGGGTTGAACTGGGTTGGTTGGGTTGGGAGGGTCCTTAAAGATCATAGAAGCACAGAATGGGTTGAATTGGGTTGGGTTGGGTTTGAAGGGTCCTTAAAGATCACAGAACCATGGGATGGGTTGGAGTTGGGTTGGGAGGGTCCTTAAAGACCACAGAAGCACAGAATGGGTTGAACTGGATTGGGTTGGGTTTGAAGGGTCCTTAAAGAATGCAGAACTACAGAATGGGTTGGATTGGGAGGGTCCTTAAAGATCACAGAACCACAGAATGGGTTGTGTTGGGAGGGTGCTTAAAGAACCGAACCACACATTGGGCAGGGCTGGAAGGTTCCCAGAACCATGGGTTGGGTTGGAGTCGGGTCAGAAAGGAGCTTGGAAAACACAGAACCGCAGAATGGTCGGGTTGGACAGGTCTTTCAAGACCACAGAACCACGGGATGGTCGGGTTGGACAGGTCCTTCAAGACCACAGAACCACGGGATGGTCGGGTTGGACAGGTCCTTCAAGACC
>NW_018364534.1:224434-227275 GCF_002078875.1 Numida meleagris | reverse complement strand
GGGATGGTCGGGTTGGACAGGTCCTTCAAGACCACGGGATGGTCGGGTTGGACAGGTCCTTCAAGACCACAGAACCACAGGATGGTCGGGTTGGACAGGTCCTTCAAGACCACAGAACCACGGGATCACAGCACAGCCGGACTGGAAGGGCCCCCAATGCCCCCCGTCCTCGGGCACCCCCAGGGATGGGCGATGTTGCGGTGGTCTTCCCCCTGGCAATTCACCTTTTTAGGGGCGACGGGCGTTTTGGGCTCCTGCTTCTGCCTCTCCTTGTCCTGCACGCCCGGCGGCGGCGCGTTCTGCTCGGGGGGTCTGATGACGGGCCGCCCACCCTCCATGGGCTTCATCTCCGTTCCTGCAACGACAACGGCCCCGTGAGCGGCGGGGACCCCGGGGTCTCATCCCACCCCGACCCCCCCCCCCTGAGCCCGCCCGGAGCCGGGTGCGCGGCGCTCACTCTGCGGGATGTGCGCGGGGGGCTTGATGCTCTCGGGGTGTTTCGGGGGGTCCTGCCGCAGCGGTGGGCTGAAGGTTTCGTTCCGGATGACGGGCGAATGCATCTTCTCCTCCTTCACCACCATGGGCTGCGACTGCACGACGGAGGCGGCTCGCATCTCCTGCCACGGGGCAGAGCGGGGAGGGGGGGGGGGGTCAGGCACCGCGGCAGCCCCCCCCGCCGGCGCCGGTTCCCGGCCCCGTGCCAACCTCGCTCCGCGGCGCTCCGCCCTGGGCCGGGGCACGGCGCCCGTTTCCCTTTACCTGTTTTTTGGGCTGGATGTTTTGTTGAGGTGGCGACTGGTGGACCAAGCCCTGGAACGGCGGCATCTGTGGGGAATGCATCATGAGAGGGGAAGGGGCTTCCCGCAAGTGACCTGCAACGGGTTCGGCACCAGTCAGTCAAGGCTGTTCGGGGACGCCGCGTCGCCACGCGCACCGCCCCGTCGCGACACGCACCGCCCTATCGCGACATGCACCGCCCTATTGCGACATGCACCCCGCTCTATCGCGACACACACCGCCCTATCGCGACGTGCACCGCTCTATCATGACGTACACCGCGCTATCGCGATGTGCACCGCACTATCGTGACATGCACCGCTCTATCGCGACATGCATCGCTCTATCGCGACACGCACCGCTCTATCATGACACGCACCGCCCTATCGCGACGTGCACCGCCCTATTGTGACGTGCACCGCCCTATCGCGACATGCACCGCCATATCGTGACGTGCACCACCCTGTCGCGACATGCACCGCTCTATCGCGACGTGCACTGCCCTGTCGTGACGTGCACCGCCCTGTCGCGACATGCACCACGCTATTGCGACGTGCACCGCTCTATCGCAACGCGCACTGCCCTATCGCGACACACACCGCCCTATCGCGACATGCACCGCCCTATCGCGACACACATCGCCCTATTGCGACACGCACCGCCCTATCGCGACATGCACCGCCCTGTCGCGACACACATCGCTCTACTGCAACACGCACCGTCCTATCGCGACGCGCACCGCTCTATCGCAACACATACCACCCTATCGCGACACGCATCGCTCTATCACGACACGCACCACTCTATCGCGACATGCACCACTCTATCACGACACGCACCGCCCTATCGCGACGTGCACCGCCCTATTGTGACGTGCACCGCCCTATTGCGACATGCACCGCGCTATCGCAACGCGCACCACCCTGTCGCGACGTGCACCGCGCTATCGCGACGTGCACCGCTCTATCACGATGTGCATCGCTCTATTGCGACATGCACCGCACTATCGCGACGCGCACTGCCCTATCGCAACGTGCACCGCCCTATCGCGACATGCACCCCGCCCTATCATGACACGTACTGCTGTATCGCGACACGCATCGCCCTATCGCGACATGCACCGCCCTATCGCAACGTGCACCATCCTATTGCAACACGCATCGCTCTATCGCGACGCGCACCATCCTATCGCAACACATACCGCCCTATCGTGACACGGATTGCACTATCACGATGCGCACCACTCCGTCGCAACACATACCGCCCTATCGCGACACACACCGCTCTATCACGACGCGGACCATCCTATCGCAACACGCATCACTCTATCGCAACACGCACCGCCCTATCACGACATGCACTGCTGTATCGTGACACGCACCACCCTGTCGCGACGTGCACCGCCCTGTCGCGACACGCACCGCCCTATTGCAACATGCACCCCGCCCTATCGTGACACGTACTGCTGTATCGCGACACGCATCACTCTATCGCGACATGCACCGCCCTGTTGCGACATGCACTGCCCTATCACGACATGCACCAGTCTATCGTGACGCGCTCCACTCTGTCGTGACAGACACCGCTCTATCGCGACACGCACCGCCCTATCGCGACGTGCACCGCGCTATCGCGACGCGCACCGCCCTATCGCGACGTGCACCGCTCTATCGCGACGTGCACCCCGCCCTATCGCGACACGCACTGCTGTATCGCGACACGCACCGCCCTATCGCGACATGCACCGCCCTATTGCGACGTGCACCCCGCTCTATCGCGACGTGCACCGCCCTATCGCGACGTGCACCGCCCTATCGCGACGTGCACCGCTCTATCGCAACGTGCACCGCTCTATCGCAACGCGTACCATCCTATCGCAACACGCATCGCTCTATCACGACACGCATTGCTCTATCGCGACATGCACCGCCCTATCGCGACATGCACCACTCTATCGTGACGCGCACCACTCTATTGTGACAGATACCGCCCTATCGTGACACGCATTGCTCTATCGCGACGCACACCACTCTATCGCAACACATACCGCCCTATTGTGACACG
>NW_018364534.1:218061-221364 GCF_002078875.1 Numida meleagris | reverse complement strand
TGGTACCAACACACGTTGGCCAACAACCAACAGAGGGTGTCTGGTACCAACACACGTTGGCCAACACCCAACAGAGAGTGTCTGGTACCAACACATGTTGGCCAACACCCAACAGAGAGTGTCTAGTACCAACACATGTTGACCAACACCCAGTGGAGAATGTCTGGTACCAACACACGTTGGCCCACAACCAACAGAGGGTGTCTGGAACCAATACACAATGACCAACGCCCAATAGAGGGTGTCTGCTACCAACACACGTTGACCAACACCCAGTGGAGAGTGTCCAGTACCCAACACACACTGGCCAACAACCAACAGAGAGTGTCCAGTACCAACACACGTTGGCCAACACCCAATGGAGAATGTCCAGTACCCAATGCACGTTGGCCAACGCCCAACAGAGCGTGTCTGCTACCAACACACGCTGACCAACACCCAATGGAAGACGTCTGGTACGAACACACAATGACCAACACCCAACAGAGAGTGTCCGGTACCAACACACGTTGGCCAACACCCAGTGGAGAATGTCTGGTACCAACACACGTTGACCAACACCCAATGGCGAGTGTCCAGTACCCAACTCACATTGGCCAACACCCAACAGAGAGCGTCCGGTACCAACACACGTTGGCCAGAACCCAATGGAGAATGTCCAGTACCTAATGCATGTTGGCCAACAACCAACAGAGGGTTCCTGGTACCAATACACATTGACCAACACCCAACAGAGTGTCCAGGACCCAACACGCATTGACCAACACCCAATGGAGAGTGTCCAGTACCCAACACATGATGACCAACACCCAACAGAGAGTGTCCACTACCCAACACACGTTGGCCAACAACCAACAGAGAGTGTCCGGTACCAACACACGCTGGCCAACACTCAGAACATGCCCAGAGCCCAACGGAGAGCGTCCAGTACCCAACACAAGTTGGCCGACACCCAACAAGGCGCCCAATACTCGACGCAAAGCGCCCTTGGAGGACGTGGAGACGACGCCGAGCCACCCCTGCGTCCACCAAAGGGTGCGGGGTCTGCGGCCACGGCTCCTGCTCACCGGTCGAGTAGGGATCGGGCTTATGGTGCCGCGGCGAGGGGTGATGCTGGATGACTTGCTGAGGTTTCGCCGGCTGCGGAGGCTGCGGCGGCGGCGGCTGCGGGGGCGGATGCTGCTGCGGAGGTGGCTGCGGTTGGGGGATGTGGGAAGGGAAGGGCATGGGTTGCATGTGCATGGGCCTCTGCTGGGGCTGGTGCTGCAGCTGCTGCACCGCGGGGTGCGCCGGAGGCTGCAGGGGAGGCTGGGGCTGCGACTGGACCTTCACTGAAGGGAGAAGAGGAGTCTGCGGCTGCACTTTCTGCAGCTGTTGAAGGTAGAGCTGCATCTGGCTGGTGCTCAGAGGCAGGCTGTGGTGAGGCGGGGGAGGCTCCTCGTCCTCCAGCAGGACCTGGGGAGGCTGGGGCAGAGGCGGCTGAGGGAGCATGGGCTGCTGGCTGATGGCTGGCGAGACGGCCGGCGGGCGCGGAGGCTTCGGGGGCAGAGCGGCGGCGCGGTTGCTGGGTCTCGAGGGCTGCTGAGGCAGAGCGTTGTGCAAAGCTGGGGAGAGACGGACAGGGAGCTCGTGAGAAAGGTGGAGAGCGACTTCTGGCACGGTCGGACGGCGGTAAGGACGAGGGGGATGGGTTTTAAACTCCGAGAATGGAGATCTGGCTCAGATGGGAGGGGGAAATTCTTTGCTCAGAGGACGGTGAGGGGCTGGCACTGCTGCCCAGAGCCGTGGGTGCCCCATCCCTGGAGGTGCCCGAGGCCGCGGATGGGGCCTGGGGCAGCCTGAGCTGGTGGGGGGCACCCAGCCCATGGCACGGGTGGGACTGGGGGCCTTTGGGGTCCCTTCCAACCGCACAGTGACGTGATCTCATTGTTCTACGGTCTTTGAGGACCCTTCCAATTTAAGTCGTACTAGGATTCTATGGTTCTATGATCTTTAAGGACTCTTCCAACCCAAACCCAAGTCATTCTATTGTTGGCTGACCTTCAAGGACCCTTCGAACCCAACCCAATCCATTCCGTGGCCCTGAGGTCACTGAAGACCCTTCCATCCCAAATGTTGTATGGCTTTACGACCTTTAAGGTCCCTTCCAACCCAGACCAGTCTGTGACTCTATGACACTGCCTTCCAAGATGCTACCCGACACCTCCAGCAGGACACCAACCCCAGATCCTGGCTCTGGCCTCATCCTCCCACCCCGGATTTGTGGCTGTGGATGCTCCAGCATCCGCCACAGGGTGTCCAGCACCCACCACAAGGCACCAGCACACAACGCAGGGTGTCCAGCACCCAACACAGAGGGTCCAACACCCAACCAAGTGTCCAGAACCCAACGTAGAGCGCTCAGGACCCAACACAAGTTGGCCAACACCCAACAAGGCGTCCCACGCCCAACGCAAGGTGCCTGGCACCAAATGTAGAGGATCCAGCACCCAACACACGGTGTCCAGCACTCAACAAGGTGCCCGGCACCCAGTCCAGGGTATGCAGCACCCGATGCATGAGCACCCAGCACCCAACAAAGCGCCTAGCACTCAATGTAGAGCGTCCAGCGCCCAACGTGGTGCGTTCAGCATCCAACACAGAGCGCGCAGCACCCAAGTAGGCGTCCAGCACCCGATGTAGAACATCCAGCACCCAACAAAGTACCCAGCACTCAACGTAGAGCGTCCGGGACCCAACGTAGAGTATCCAGTACTCAACGTAGCGTGTCCAGAACCCAAAGTAGAGCTCCCAGCACCCAATGCAGAGCGCCCAGCACCCAATGCACAGTGCCCAGCACCCAATGCAGAGCGCCCAGCACCCATGCTGCGCTCACCTGGAGGCGAGACCACGGCGTGTTGGTTCAGGTGGGGAGGAGTGCTGTGCTCAGGCGGCTGGGGAAGATGAGGCGGCATCTCCGGCTGAGGAAGATGCATGATGGGCTGAGTGAAATGCGGCATAGTGTCGAACATGTTCCCCGGGAGCGGGTGCTCCATGACGGAGACTTGAGCAGGAACGAAAGGCGGCGGGGAGGATTTCATCGGCGGCGGCGCTTGCGGGGGGACCGGCGGCGGGGGTGGTGGCTGCGGTTGCAGTTGCTGCGGCGGCAGCTGCTGCTGCTGCGGCGGCGGCGGGGGCTGCTGCGGGGGCTGCGGCGGCGGAGGCGGCTGCTGCTGCTGCTGCTGCTGCTGCACCGCTTGGTGGTGGTGATGGTGATGCTGAAGGGGAGACACATCGTGAGACAGCCGGACGCGCGGCTTCCAA
>NW_018364534.1:213826-215701 GCF_002078875.1 Numida meleagris | reverse complement strand
GGAGATGGCCAACGCTGGGTTGGAGATGCCAATGTTGGGTTGGAGATGCCCACGTTGGGTTGGAGATGCCAACGCTGGGTTGGAGATGGCCAACGTTGGGTTGGAGATGCCAACGTTGGGTTGGAGATGCCAACGCTGGGTTGGAGATGCCAACGCTGGGTTGGAGATGGCCACGTTGGGTTGGAGATGCCCAATGTTGGGCTGGCGATGGCCACAGTTGGGTTGGAGATGCCAACCAAGCAGCTTTAAGGCCCAAAGATGAGGAAGGGGGAGCACGATACCCATCAGTGGCTTGGAGCAAAGCAACTGTGACAAGAACGGGATGGGATCAACCGCTGCGAACCCGACGTCGTTCCTCACTGCTTCTTTGGCAGATGCTTGCACTCTTCCCGGCTGTCCACAGATATCTTGGAGGAGAGCTTTGCTGTGCACAGCGCACACGGTGTTCCTGGAGCACGCTCAGTGTCGGAGGTGACAATCCAGGCTGGGAAGTCGCTCTGCAAGGCACAACGCTCTCCGCAATCACGACATTCCAGAGATGCCAAACTGTAAACCGTGGCCAAGCGTTCCCTGCCGGCCAGGTGTGATGTGTTGGCGGGCGACAGGCTGGGAAGACATCAGCTTCTGCACCCAAAAAAAAAGCTCCATCTGACCAGCTGGGAGCTGGCAAAGAAAAAAAGGAAAGAAATGAAGGTTCCATGATGGCACCTCAAGACATGTGGCCAAGCGGGACCATGCTGGGACGCCAACGCTGTCCCCAAGCGCACGCTCTCCTCCCTGCGTCCTCCTCTGCTGCTCCCACCCACGTCTCTCCCAGGCAGCACCGAGGAACATTCTCTTCTCCAGCACCAGCCTCTCCCTGCTTTCAATCGGGGGTTAAAACTACGATGCCAGGATTATACAAAAGGTGCATTATCCGTAGCGAGCCAAACACTTTATTGAGTTTATTACTTAAAAACAAGCAAAAAAAAAAAAAAAAAAAAGGAAGATAAAAAGCTATACATTATTCCCCGCCCCCCCCCTTCCCGTTATTTGGTTTTTTTTTTGAAAGGAGGTTGTGGTTACATGGCTGTTCAAAAGCATGCAGACAAGATATAAAAACAAACAAGATCGGAACCGAGTCATTCTTAAAAACGCTAAGTAGAGGGAAGGGGGCATAGAAATGGGAGGAAATCAGTCCATCCTGGGTCAAATCCGGTCCGACTTTCAATCGGTTCAATTCACACCGGTGCAATTCCAGAAAGCCAGAGTTACAGGACACGGCCATAAAAGCATGCAGCGACACATTGCAACCAAAGAGCACAGCCCTGCGCTCACGGGGAAGGAACGCGGCGGCTTGGGTTGGGGGGAGGAACTCGTTAACAAACAAAGAGACCGGAATGGGAAAAAACAATGGCACAACATTTTTTTTTTCAATATCCTATTGCTTATAAAATGATTCCCAGGGTATAAAAGCAAACACCGGCTGCGGGATGGTAACGGGTCCCGGCTCGGCCCTGCGTTATGCACAGGGTGCTGGTAGCACCGAAAGTGATGCGCGTTATCAACCTGTGCCTCCCCTTCTGCCCCCAAAGTGGGGCTCAGCCTGTGCTCTCCCCGACCCACAGTGCTCCCCATGGCCACCTGCATTCGTCTGATGCCCACAGAGCCCTCAGTGAAGCTCCTGGGATGAGCAGAGTGGTCATGGGGAAAGCTGGAGGGATTTGGGGTTTTTCTGAGCTTGGGGAGCGCGGGACCAGCACCCAGAAACGGGGCTGCGAGGTGCCCCGAGCCCTCAGCAGAGCGAAATTAGCGTGGAAATGGCTCACAACAATGAGCCACGGGAGGGAGAGGAGAAACTTAATCCAAGAAAGGGGAAAAAAAAAAAAAAAAAAA
>NW_018364534.1:207199-211206 GCF_002078875.1 Numida meleagris | reverse complement strand
GGCCCAAGCTGGCCTAAGTAGATCCAAGTAGGCCCAAGCCAGCCCAAGGAGACCTAAGTAGATCCAAGTAGGCCCAAGCCGGCCAGTAAGTAGACCTAAATAGACTCAAGGAGACCTAAGTAGATCCAAGAAGACTCAAGTAGACACAAGTCCAAGCAGACCCAGGCTCACCTCCTGCCCTGCACACTGACCCTGTTCCTTCTGCTGATTTCTGTGCCAGAAAGAGCCCAATGTCACACCTCCAAGCGGGGTTAGTTGCCACAGAAAACAGCTTTAGTTGACCATACAGAGCTTTGCTGCCGCAAAACCAAGGAGGGAACGCCAGCAAGCGGTGCTACAGGAAAGCACAGTGCTTCGGAAGGACGTGAGCAGCCTAAGCCCAGTCCAGGAGGCACAAGGGCAGAATGGAGAGCTACACAGTGCTGCCCTGGAAGTGCCCCTCTGCTTTTTAGAAAAGGCAGTGCCACACAAACGCACGGTTCCTCCCCCGACACAGCGCTCCTGGTGCGAACGCGCCGAGCCTCCCGCGAGGACAACACAGCAGCTTTCTAAAAATACACATCTAGGTCATCAGCCAGACAAAGAGCCACCCTGGCACGCGCTGCGGCTCGGCTCCTGCACCCACAGCCAACCTCAGCAAGCTCAAAGCTTAGGACAATATCTTGTAGTGCTTGAGAACCGCCAGAGACAACACTGCTACTGCCAAGTTGGACACGGAGGGCCCGAGAGGGCAGCATGCATGCAGCATCTACGCTGTGTATATTGGTTTAATTACAAAGACAAAAAATTAAAGACCAAGCCGGTAATGAAAACATATTTATTTATACAGAAAACAGGTATAGGACTGAGTCTTTAAATAAGCTGCATCTAACCTGTTTCTGAATCTTCACTGTCGGAGGAGCTGGACTCGCTGGTGCTCTCAGACTCTGAGGAGGAGAACCCCTTCATTTTAGAGGAACCAGCAATTACATCCACCTTTTCTGCTGCAACAAGACAACAGTACAAAATGGTCAAAAGGAAAGAAAGGAACCCAGGACCCTGCCTCGTGCTGCATGCTCCTCCCTGCTCCTGCCGCTGAATGGCACGAGCTGGGCTGCAGCAGGCACTGGGGTCTTCCAGGCTGCCATTTCCCACACTGATGTGGTTTCCCTCCCAGCGCGTTCCGAGGGCTCCAAACTGTGCCCCTCTCTGCTCGCAGCCGCCCCCAGCCCAGCAGCGGGCTCTCAATGCTGAAAACCCAATTATTGGAGCTGCTCTGGCTTCCCGGCCCAGGGAAGAAGCGCACGGCCGCCTTTTGGCAGAGCTTAAACTCAAATAACAACGGGGAGCTGCAGCCCAGGAGGTGCTCAGGGCTCTGCTGTGCCCCCTGAGGACTTGCTAAGCTGATGCCAAACAACCTCAGTGCTTTACTGAGGCGCATGAGCACAAAGCAAGCTTCAAGGTTTGGGCAGGTTTCCCTTCTAATCGGGTTTACACCGTGCTGGAATTGGCCACGGGCTACGGGGAGCACCCTTCCAAACCCCACAGGGTTTCACTGGGATAATCAAGTGCTCATCTGTCGCTCCATGGTGAGTATAAAGGGGCACACGATGATCGGAATAAAGCTCCCCCAGCCCCACAAGTTGGGAGAGAGGAGGGGTGAGCTGCCCCAGAGCAGCAAGGGTTCTGTAGGACAGCACACCTCCGACCGAAACGCTGCTCTTAACCCGTGCTCCTCACGCAGACGTCTCATGGAAGAAAACATTTACATTAGAGGGAGGCTGAGAACCGGGGGGGCCTCGTGTCAGAGCCCCCGGATGGCAGCAGCTAACAGGCACGCTGCTGGGGCATGATTCATTTTGCTGGAGAAGCAGCAGCTCCTCTCTTTACCGAATCACAACATAAAAGCCCTAAAGGTGGGGAAACACCGCTGCAATGTGAGGGAAACTGCTCTGAGGATGAAAGGTACCTTGAGGTTTCCTCTTCTTCCGCAAACACGACGTGACGTATCTCTCCAGCTCCCGTAACGTGGATGGTTTTAATGTCTCAAAGTCAATTTCAATCTCATCGGGATTGGAGTTCTTAAGCGAGGGTTCTCTCGACTGGATGATATGCACAACCCGGCCCAGTTTTTCACCAGGGAGTTTGTTAATGTCCAGGCTCAGCTGCCTCTTCTCCTCATAGGACATTGGCTTACACTTCTCCTCCTCCTCAGACTCGTAGGCTGGAGGGGGCTTGCTGTTCTTCACCGTCACAGGCTCCTTCTTACTACTTAGGAACAATTATAAAACGTTATTATGGAACACACCAAGAAGCGGAGACCTTGCCAAAAGCAGCGGCTCGGCTCTAACACGTCACAGCAGCGTGGCTGCTCCCTCTCGCTACGGCACGAAAGCAGAGAAGCAGGCACTCGGCTGCAGAGGAGCAGCAGGGAGCTCTCTGCACACGCCAACGTCTGCTTTCATCCTCTTATTTCACAGCTACACCCAGCCCTGGGTGCTGGGCGTCCTCAGCGCCCTGCCCTGTGCACTCAAGAGAGAAACCAGCAGCTGCAGGTGGAACTCTTTACGTCTGCACTAGGATGGGTGAAAGCCCAAAGCGACGCTGCCCGTCTCCCTGCAGGGAACGCAGAGGGGGCCGTGCTGCTTCGAGGCCCCAGGGCAGCAGAATCTCCCCACGGGGCTCAGGGAGGCAGAAGCAAAACCCAACATGCGTAAGGAAACACGCTCCCAAGCAGCAGCGGGAGCGAAGGACGCCCCGTGATGTGTGCTGGGCACTTCAACACCGGCTGGGGAGAGAAACAAGGAGGCAGATTTGTAGCTGAGCTCGCAGTAAATTATCCTGCTCAGAGCGCACCTGCGTGGGGCAGCGCTCAGTGAAGGCCAGGCAGCAGCACAGAATGAGGAAGGGAAGAGGCCCTGCAGCCCCAGACGGATTATTTCCCTCGCACAGCTCACGGCCGTGCCCCGCTGTGTTTGTGCAGTCGGGGCACACCAAGCGATGCCGTGGGGCCTGGGGACAGAGGCGAGCTCCAGACCCCGCTTGGCTTTGCACCGATCATTTCCCTCTCTCCTCATTTCATCTCATTCCAGCTCAACGTGCCCAACTCCTCCTTTTTGCCTCGGGCGAAGCACAACATCCCCTTCCAGTTTAAGCAGCTGGTACTCCCAGCACCTCCCCTCCCGCTTCAAAACCTACAGCTCCAACCAAAGCGGGACGGAGAGAGCAGAGGGGATGGGGGCTCAATGGCCCAACTCCCAGGGCTCTTCTCTCCCATCCTCGGAGTTAAAAGCAGCCCCAGGCACGCAGCAGCACAAGGTGGGAGGGGGCTGAGTGCCCCGCTGAAGAAGTGGGTGCTGCTTTGCAAGAGTCACAAAGTTATCAGAGGGAAAAGAACCAAGCGTCACGCAGCGCAGCGCAGCCAAACGCAGCGACTGCGCCATGAACAGGGCTGACCTGGAGGTACTGCTGTTGCTGTTGCTTTTCTTCGCCTTCTTGGATGGCGGTTCCTTGGCTTTGCTCTTCTTGCTGTCTTCCAGCTCTTCCTTCTTTTTGTGCTTCTCCTTCTTCTTCTCCTTCTTGTCCTTCTCTTTTTTCTTTGGTTTGTTCTGCTGGGGCTGGGACAGGGCTGCGAGCTGTTCGTGCACCGCTTTAAGCTGGGAGGCAGACACACACAGAGATCAAGACACTTTTGCCTAGCACCTCCTTCCCTTCCACGTTAATTAACCTCTTTGATCATTTCCTCCCTCTTTCCACGCCACCCGTCCCGAAAAGCACCCCCTCCCTCCCACCTCGTCAGCCCCTCACTACTACGGGTTGGAGAGCACTCACAGCTGAAACTCACTGTTAGACAGCGAGGTGGTCTACAGCCGTGGGCTGAATCAGAGAACACCGTAATGGGTTTGGGTTGCAAGGGTCCTTAAAGATCACAGAGCCACGGAATGGTTTGGGTTGGAAGGGTCCTTAAAGATCACAGAGCCACGGAATGGTTTGGGTTGGAAGGGTCCTTAAAGATCACAGAGCCACGG
>NW_018364534.1:198600-206278 GCF_002078875.1 Numida meleagris | reverse complement strand
CAGATGGGTCCTTAAAGGTCATAGAACCCCAAAACCATAGAAAGTTTGGGTCAGATGGGTCCTTAAAGGTCACAGAACCCTAAAAACCTTAGAAAGTTTGGGTCAGATGGGTCCTTAAAGGTCACAGAACCCCAAAACCTTACAAAGTTTGGGTCAGATGGGTACTTAAAGGTCACAGAACCCCAAAACCTTAGAAAGTTTGGGCCAGATGGGTCCTTAAAGGTCACAGAACCCCAAAACCATAGAAAGTTGGGGTTGGATGGGTCCTTAAAGGTCACAGAACCCCAGAACCATAGAAAGTTTGGGTCAGATGGGTCCTTAAAGGTCACAGAACCCCAAAACCTCAGGAAGTTTGGGTGAGATGGGTCCTCAAAGGTCACGAAACCCCAAAACCATAGAAAGTTTGGGTCGGATGGGTCTTTAAAGATCATAAAACCACAGGATCACAGCACGGTTGGGTTGGAAGGGACCCAGAGCCCCCCGAGCCCCACCCCTGCCATGGCTGGGTGCCCCCCACCAGCTCAGGGCCCCATCCACGGCCTCGGGCACCTCCAGGGATGGGGCACCCACAGCTCCGGGCAGCAGCTCCGGGGCCTTATTCCCCTCTGAGCAAAGCATTTCCTCCTCACATCTCATCCGAATCAAGCAAATCGAGCCACGTGCCCGAGGCAAAAGCAAAGAAAGACCCCGATGCGCCCAGGCACCGCGCCGGGCCCGTACCTGCTCCTGGAGCTCCGCTAACCGCTGAGCTCGCTCCTCCTCGGAGTCGTCGGAGGAGCTGTCGCTGTCGGAGGAGCTGTCGCTGCTGCTGTCGCTGGACGAGGGGGGAACCACCTTGGTCGGAGGTGGCACCACCACCGGAGAAGAGGCCGGAATCACCGGCTCCTCCGGTTCGTCCGGCATCTTAGCGAAGCGCATCTCAAACACGTCCTGAAAGAGAGATGGAAAAGGATGCGGGGGATGGCGGAGCGCGCTCGCCGTCTCCATCCGAGCACCCAACGCTGTCGGCTGCAGCCCGGATCGGGTCCTCCGAGCCTTGAACCCCTTTGGGGCTTCGGTTCGATCGAGGGGGGGAAAAGCTGAGAGGTAAGAAAGGTGAAGAGCCACCGAAAAGCCGCCGCGCTCGGTGGTAACGTGGGGGGCAGGAGCTGGGTTTTCGGTCCCTCCACGGCACCCCAAGGCTGGCAAAGCGCTTCCATCAGCCCCGCAGCCAGCGGCACCGAGCCGCCTCCTCTTCACCATCACCCCACAAACGTGAAAGTCCTTGCTCTCCTGATGAGCTCTCGCTTTCATCCAAGCCTCAGAGCGAGACAAGGGGTGAAAGGGTGATGGTGGCACGGCTGGGATGAAGGCTGCGCTGCTATCACCACGCTCCGCTGGCGGCGTTGCGGGCAGAGCGATGCCCCTGGCAGCTCTGGGTCCTGCATGGAGGAAGCGTGTGCATGCCCACATTTTGCTTTTCCTCTGTTTCCTGGGACGGGAATGAGCGCTGCTTGCAGAGAAACCACCGCTTTGGGCAGCTCCAGGAGAGCTGGACATGGGCTCAAGCCGCTGCTTCTACCCGCCTCCAAGCTCTGCGCTGCCCCCCAAGGAAGGACCGGGGTGGGGGATGCAGATTCTGAAGCCCAGGCCATCATCGCCATCCATCCCTGCATCTATTTATACGCCCCGTGCGTGCAGCTCTGATCCGGAACCCAGAGCACGAGGTGCGTGGCTCGCTCCTACCACCCTACAGACTGCAACTACCAGCCCCCAGCTCCGAGATCCTGCTCGCACCACGCCTGCACAAGAGCCCGGCGACGCTGCCAGCGGGCGATGCGCTTCCAGCAGCATCCCTCCCCCTGCAGCCCCCACCTTGGGGAGCAGCCTTCAGCGCCCCGAAAGCTCCCGGTGCATCGGGTCGGGCTCATCCTTGAGGTCAGCAGGGGGGTCCTGGGGGGCTCCAGCGCTTCCCCGAGCCGCCCCTGAGCTCTCCCCGTGTCTGAGCATGGGCAGGGCGCTGCTAGGCAGCATTTCCCCAGCGCTGCTGCTCCTCTCTTGCGGAGCTGTAACATTGCTTCGCTGCTTCCACCTGCTGGCAGAAATGCCACCTTCTCTTCCAAGCTCCGGGCACTGAAGGTTGGGAAGGGAAGGGAAGGAGCCGGCTGGCGCTGCTGCTGGCTTCGCTCCCTGTGCCGCGCGCTGACTCACTGCGCTTAATGAGTGTTTACGAGCTCATTCTCGTTTCCCACCAACCAGAAAATCCAGTGCTTGTGCACCGCCGGCAGCCAACGCTCCAACGCCGCACGGAGACCATCTCCGAGTCCTCTGGGTCAGAAAGAAAACCTTCCCAGATGCCGGTGCCTGTGCAGCTTTGGGGTCGGCCCTTATAAAAGCAGACTGGAAACCCATTGAAGTCTACAGCAACCAATTCAGAAGCACGCGGGTGATGACGAGCCCCCAGCGCTGCAAATATCCTCGTTGGGCCACGTGCGTTCGCCAGGAACGGGCGGAAGATAAAGCCTAACGAAGCAGCAGACAACGAACTAATTAAGGGATCCTTCCTGCCCTCGCTTGCACCGACACCAAACCGGGTTAAGGCACAACCCGCAGCCAGCGGCACCACCGTGAGCTCCTGAGAACACCACCAATTCCTCTAAACTCACCCTCGGGCAGCAAAACGGCACCGGGTGGCTTTGCAGGGGTTTACTTGGGGGGGGCCGATGCGGAGCCAGGATTTGGGACGGGTGAAGAATGGGGCAGCGCGTGAAGCAGGGCCTGGCGCTGCCCTGGTTGGTGGGAACTCACTGAGCCGTGCCCGGTGCTGAGACCTCAGCCCGGCTCCAGGCCTGAGCCGCGCTCTGTGAAGCCGCTCACGTCTGCATCTCGTTCCAGCTCGGCTTTTCCACTCGGTTTCGGCTGAAATCGGTTTCGGCGCGGCCCCGCGAGCGGCCGTGACCAGGATGCTCCAACAGGAGGAACGTAGCAAGCAGCTTCACCCGCGGGCGAGGCTTTCCCCATCGGATGGGCTGAGATCTTGAATCACAGATCTTGAGTCAGCTCTTTATTTTCATTTCAATTTACTAATAAGTTTTCTGGCATTGGTACAAACACGTCTTCGATATCTGAAACTATAAGCGTCTGAGGTTGAGAGAGACCTTCCTGAAGACTGTAGAAATGGATGGTGCTGTCGGATGTCATGAAGCCTATTTTTGTTCCAGCGTTCCCAGGAAGCAAGTCAAGATTGTCTACCAAGGTCTTGCAGACTGTATTCAAGTATCCCGCCTCGATTGCATTCTGAGAGACACCAAACACAAAGAGGTACACGGGTGGCTGAGGTGGACGTAGCACGCATTCAGATGGAGCCGTAAATTCAATAGTAGGGTTCTGGATTTCAGGTCTTTGATGAGGTTATCCATAAACTCTCGTCACAGGATTATACGTGAGTTCTTCAGGAACATCATTCACTCTGTAGCACAGATTGCATTTCCATCTCCTTTGGTCTAGAAAGCTTGACAAAAGGATTAATGTATGTCCGGCAGGAACGACATCTCACAATAGTACTCGAAGTAACCACGGGCAGTTGTGATAAGTCTTTGAAGGGACGAAGCAGGAGCCCCAAAGGAAGTTTGGCTTTATTTGATAAGGCCTGAGTTTGAGGAATGTTAGACCCATCCCAGGCTGCTTGGGAATGCTCCCAGATGCCACGGGAAGGGGCTGGGAGGTTCCGCTCCGGAGCGAGAGAAGCCAGAGGGTGAGCGTTTATCTCCAATTAAACCAGCCCAGACCTGACCCGTCGTTTACAAAAGCATCGTGAGATGCTGTCAGGCCCCTGAATCATAGAATCCTAGAATCCTAGAATGGCTTGGGTTGAAGAGGACCTCCAAGAGCATCGAGTCTCAACCCCCCTGCCAAGTGCAGGGTCGCCAACCACCAGACCAGGCTGCCCAGAGCCACGTCCAGCCTGGCCTTGAATGCCTCCAGGGATGGGGCATCCACAACCTCCCTGGGCAACCTGTTCCAGTGCCTCACCACCCTCTGTGTGAAAAGCTTCCTCCTGATATCTAACCTAAATCTCTCCTGTCTCAGCTTAAAACCATTCCCCCTTGTCCTATCGCTATCCACCCTCACAAACGATCGATCCCCCTCCTGTTGATACGCTCCCTTCAAGTATTGGAAGGCCACAGTGAGGTCTCCCCGGAGCCTTCTCTTCTCCAAGCTAAACAAGCCCAGTTCCCTCAACCTTTCCTCATAGGAGAGGTGCTCCAGCCTCTGCTCATCTTGCTCGCCCTCCTCTGCACTCATTCCAAGAGCTCCACGTCCTTCTTGTGCTGGGGGCCCCAGGCCTGGACACAGTGCTGCAGATGGGGCCTCACGAGAGCCGAGTAGAGGGGGACCACCACCACCCTGTCCCTGCTGCCCACTCCTCTTTTCATGCAGCCCAGAACATCGTTGGCCCTGCGGGCTGCCAGTGCACGCTGCTGCCTCATGTCCAGCTTCTCGTCCACCAGGACCCCCAAGTCCCTCTCCGCAGGGCTGCTTTCAAGGACTTCTTCCCCCAGGTTGTATCAATACCTGGGATTGCCCCGGCCCAAGCGCGGCACCCTGCGCTTGGCCTTGTTGAACCTCATTAGGTTCTCGTGGGCCCACTTGTCCAGCCTGTCCAGGTCCCTCTGGATGAACTCTGGGAATGGATGCTCTCGCTGCTGAAACAAGGACACGCGCGCCCCATTTGCTGCTGGGTCGCTTCCTCAAAGCTGCCCTGGCCACGAAGACACGGCCCGAAGCGTGACAGCACCGTGGCTCGAGAACTGGAAGCACGGAGCTGGGGAAGCCCCAAGTATTTCCCAGGGGCAGCTGTCCAAGCACTCAGCTCAAATGCACGGAGGCAGGAGAGGCCCCGAGCTCCCCCGAGAAGAGCCCTGCTAAGAGCCGCGCTCAACCCGGGTGGTTTACTGCAGGTCTCATCAGGTGAATCATTAATTACAGACAATTCTCGTGCTGGAGGAACAAGGAGAGGGCAGAAAAAAGGGTCAGCATGAACCAGCACCAAGGGGGTGGCACGATCCCTGCGCTCTGCCCAGGCGTCCTGGGGAGGAAAGGGTCGCTCCAGAGCTTCGTGTTTTCTATTCCCAAGCAACACGAAGACAAATCAGTGACAGAAAGATGCTACGAGACCAAACTGGGCCGACCCAGCTGGCTCCTGAGGCTTCCACAAGAGGAACTGTCGTTTTCTTACCGCCCTCCACCCATTTGGTGTCACATCCAGCCATCGTGCTGGACTAAGGAGCAGAGGAAGGAGATAAGGCAGCTCCCTACCTGCAGCTTCCGCGCCATGGCCACCACCTCGTGGTCGGCGGGGTTGTACTTGTAGCAGTTGGAAAACATCAGGCGCACGTCGGCGGCGAATTCCTGAGCATCTCTGTACTCCCGGTTCTCCAGCTTGGACTAGAAAGGAAGGGAGAAAAAAAAAAGCTTTCTGCTACAAACAGCATGAGAGTGAGAACGCGGTAAGAACGTGAGTGCAAGGATCCAAGGAAGGGAGCGAGCAACGCAGCGGGACTGGCAAGGCTGTAAGCCCTACCAAGTTTCTCCCTGGAACAAAATGCACCGGGTTTGCAATGAATGGAGCAGACTGCAGGCATCTCTGCTGGGAATTCGGGGCGTGCTGAGGACCACGTGCTCCTCAGGGCACTTTTGGGGCAAGCCAGGGTCGCTCACCGACCCCCTGAGGGGAGTCAGGCTGAAGAGAGCCACGATATTTATTAGCAAAACCCATCAGGGTTGGCTTTGTCCCTCAGAGGAAGACTCCTTTGTGTTCAAGGGGCATTAAAACGAAGCTCTGTTAAGACAGGGGACGTCAGGACAGCAAGGTCCCCCTGCTCGTGCTCCCAGCAGGAGCAGCATCCGCTGCTGCAGAGTTTTTGGGGCCGGGGCCGTGGGCTGAGCTGCAGAGCGTGAAGATCCCGTTGAGCAAGGCCTGCACCAGCTGCTGGAGCCTTTCCTGCCTCTGCTGCTCCTCCGGCAGCACCGAGGGAAAGAGGAACGGGTTCCTGAGCCCGATGGTGCTGCAGGGGGATGAGCTGAAGCCCTGCACACAACCGGGTACTGCGGTGAGGGGTGGGAGGGAGGACTGGGTCCTCCCCTTACAAAACCAGCCCCAAGCAGCGTGAAGGGGGACTCAGGCCCGAGCCAAACTGCTCGCAGAGCACGGAGCCGAGGAGGGAAAGGCTTCCACGTGTCTCGTGAATGCTTCAGGAGGAAGCACGGCTCGCTCTGCAGCTGCGTGTTTAGAACCAGCGACCGCAGCCCTCGGGGCAGCGCAAACCACATCTGCTCAGCAGCAGATGGGCCCACGTGGGCAGGCAACTCCAGAAGCACGGGCCTTCATTTCAGGGGAGGGAAAACGCTCCGAGCCTGCTCCCCTTATTCCTGTGATTGACGCTCTCTGAGGCCACCTCCTGGGCTGAGAGCAGACGGCGTACATTTAGACAGCCAGGGAAATTTTCTATAAAAAAAAAAAACCAGACGAGCGTTTCCTAAGAGCCCTTCTGGAAGGATGAGGGGTTGCTGGGTTTTATTTTTGTTTTTTTTGTTTGTTTTTTTTTCCCAAATGTCAGCGCAGCAACGACAGGCAAACAAGAGAGACCGAGCGCACGGGAACCCCGAGGTCCAAGCAGCCTGGCAGACACCCGAAATCACCTCGAGGGAAAACACATCCTTCCCCGTGCAACCCACACCTCCCCCGACCCAACCCTGCACCACCCCGCTTACTTTGATTGTGCTCAGATCCATGGGATGCTTGATGATATCGCAGTAATCGTGCAGCCCCAGCGCTTCCACGTCCACGGGTTTGTAGAAGGGCCAGGCGTAGGCCGCGTGCTTCTTGGCGAACATCTCCTTGATGATGCCGCTGCAGTACTTGAGCTGCTCCGACACTTTGCTGCTCTTTTCCACCACGTGCTGCTGGGAATCCGGCACGTCCTTCTTCGGGGGCTTCACCGGGCGGCTGCTTTCCCTCCGTGGACCCAGCTTGGTGGACTTGGGCTCGGCGGGCAGCGAGGACGATTCGTGGATCGGGTCGATGGTCGTCGGCGTGGTGGTGTCTGCTTTCCTCTTCACTCCTTTTTTCGTCTGCGATCAAGCCAAGAAATCGCCGTTACCGAAACCCGGGACGCCGGCTTCCACCGCGCCGCGCTCCCCGTGGCGTGACTTGGGTTTGCCACCATTGATGACTCAAGCTACGGGCTGGGAGCTGCACATTTCTACGTATACTTAAGGAGCTCTGCAGAAAACCACACGGATTCGCTCTGTTGTGCCAAGAAAGGTCAAGAGCGTGACTCACTTCGACAAGGCGAGGTTTATTCCTGAGTCACGCAGGACTGGGTTTCAAGGGGATGAGCTCCAAGCAAAGCTGGGCAGAATCCACCCTGTCTGACTTAACTGTGCCTGAGAGGGGCCACCATAGGAGCCTCTTCTACTCAGTAGAGAGGAGGGAGCATTTTCTAAATCGGAATTATAGAATGGGCTGGGTAGGAAGGGGAGTTAAAGATCACAGAACCATGGAATGGTTGGTTTGAAAAGGTAAAGATCATGGAACCATGGAATGAGTTGGGTTGGTTGAGTCCTTAAAGATCATGGAATGGTCGGGTTGGAAGGGACCTTAAAGATCATGGAACCATGGGTTGGGTTGGGTTGG
>NW_018364534.1:193309-198178 GCF_002078875.1 Numida meleagris | reverse complement strand
GGGACCTTACAGATCATGGAACCATGGGGTGGGTTGGATGGGACCTTACAGATCATGGAACCATGGGTTGGGTTGGAAGGGACCTTAAAGATCACGGAACCACGGGATCACAGGATGGTTTAGTTGCAAAGGAAGCACACGCTGCTCCCTCAGCCATTCCTCACAGCAGAGCTGCTGCAGCCCTCCGAGTAGGAAGGAAAACAGGAATCTTTTGACCAAACTGAGGCCGTCTGCCCTAAAACAAGACTCTGGTGGCAAAAACCTGGCACTGCAGATGCTTCCATCCCAGCTACGCAGCCCCAAGCACTCACCTTGACGGGCTGAGCGGGCGTGGGGATGACGGGAGGGTGAGGCTGCATGGGCTGGGGGGTCGGGGCCGGCGGGGCGGGGGCCTGGGGGGCCGGTGGAGGAGGCACCGGGGGCTGCGGAGGCACCATCGTCATCACGGGCGTCGGGACGATGAGGTCGGGGGTGACGGCAGGGAAGGAATGGGTGGTCTGTGCGGCCTGGAGGTTTTGCTGCGGGGCCTGCGTCTGCGCCGGGGACGAGGCCTGGGTCGTGTTCTGTACCGTGGATGATCCTGGCTTGGATGTCACTGCGGAAAGAGAAGGAAGAAAGCGTTGCTCGTCTCTCCAAACTTGATGGGTCTTAACGGGAAAACAACGTTTCGTAATGAGTGAAAGAGCGTTGCTCATGAGATAATGAACCCTTTGCAGATCCTGTTCTTGAGCAACCTGTCAGGGACAAACACTCGTCACGTTTTCTTCAACGAGCGCTCTTACAGTTTGCTGGGTGAGACAGTGAAGAAGCTCAGGACCTCACTCACCGAAACCACTTCAGGAAAGGACCAAGGAGCAGCCCCAGGGCATCCTCCTCTTTTCTCCTTTTCCTTCTAGGAGATGTCCTAGTGGCCAGTGGTTGACCACAAGCCAGCAGTGTGTCCTGGCGGCCAAGAAGGCCAATGGTGGCCAACAGGTTGACCAATGGTTGACCAAGAGTTGACCATGAGCCAGCAGTGTGCCCTGGTGGCCAAGAAGGACAACAGGACCCGGGGTGCATTGCCCAGAGTGTGGCCAGCAGGGTGAGGGAGGTGCTCCTGCCCTCTGCTCTGCACTGGGGAGGCCCCATCTGGAGCACTGGGCCCAGTGCTGGGCTCCCCAGTTCAGGAACTGAGCCCAGCGGAGGGTGCAGAGATGGTGGGGGCCTGGAGCATCTCCAGATGGGGCCAGGCTGAGAGCCCCGGGGCTGTGCACGTGGGGAGGAGAAGGCTGAGAGGGATCTGGTCAGTGCTGCTCAGCATCTGAAGGGTGGAGGCCAGGGGGATGGGGCCAGGCTGCATTTGGTGTTGCCCAGTGACAGGACGGGGTGGGCACTGGGCACACACAGCTGGCTCATGGTCAACCATTGGTCAACCTGTTGGCCTCCACTGGCCTTATGCCTACCGGGGCACACTGTTGGCTTATGGTCAACTGTTGGTCAACCACCGGTCACCAGGACCCCCAGGTCCTTCACCACAGAGCTCCTTTCCACAGCTCAGCCCCAACCCGGATGGATGCGTGCAGTTTTTCCTCCCCAGGTGCAGCTCCCTACCCCTGCCCTTGTAGAACCCCATCGGGTTCCTCTCCACCCAACTCTCATCCTACCCAGGTCTCACTGCATGGCAGCACGGCCTTCTGGGGTGACAGCCACTCCTCCCAGCTCTGTGCCATCACCAATCGTGCCCCGTGGGGACACTCCATCCCTTCACCCTGCTCACGGACAGAGCTGTTGAACCAGCCCCTCGCTGTGGCTGTAGGGCAGCACGGGGCCGAGCAGCGTACCTGCTTCCTTCCGCGCGCGTCCTCTTCCTTTCGTCTGGGCTATGACGATTTCCGTTTCTTCCTGCGTCATTTCGGAGATTTTCTGCAGGAAGAGCTTTTCTAGAGCTTCTGCCATTAAGACTATGTCATCTCCTGGCTGGATGAAAAGAGACAAGGAATCAGGCGAGTCTCTGCAAAAACGACTGCTACGCTCTAAACAAATCAAGACCGCCTTGAAGATATTGCTTGCGCTTTTTCTCCGTTGAACGCTGAGTGTAATCATCAGGACAAGTTAAAAATGAAACAGAAACAATTCACAACAGCTTCTGCGAGGCAAGGGTGGGACGAGGAGCTCTAGCTGCAAACTGCAATCCTTATCACCCCCCAGCTCCCGCAGCAACAGACAATGGCAGAAGAAACTGACCCAGGCTGATGGCTGCGTGCAGCGCTGCGGCTTTCTGGATGGAGGGAGGAGGAGAAAGAGGGAGAGAGGGGGAAAGGAGGAGGGAACTCTCCACGGTGAGGGCGGTGAGGGGCTGGCACTGCTGCCCAGAGCTGGGGCTGCCCCATCCCTGGAGGTGCCCGAGGCCGTTCCCTTGTTCCGTGGTCCCATCATCTTTGCAGGCTCTTTCAACGCAACCCATTGTATCGTTCTACGATCTTCACGCTCCCTTCCAAGCCAACATATTCCACCATTCCATGGTTCTGTGATCTCTAAGGATCCTTGCGTCCCAAGCCATGCTGTCATTCTACAAGACGACTACTCAGGATCCTTACAGGCTGCCCTTTCCCCCAGGCGCGGTCCCCTGACTTCGCAGGTGTCCTGCAAAGCGGGAGG
Source organism: Numida meleagris (assembly GCF_002078875.1). Lineage (NCBI taxonomy): Eukaryota > Metazoa > Chordata > Aves > Galliformes > Numididae > Numida > Numida meleagris. Next base: position 195,541 of record NW_018364534.1, on the reverse strand, counting down.
AAGATGAAGGCGAGGAAATGCTTCCCACGCACTGGGAAAGGAGAGGAAGTGAAGGAGGAAGACGGGGATGAGGGAGGCCAACACCTCCACCTGGTGCTAGACAAGGCCAGTCCTCGCAGGCAGGGAGGAGGAAGCTCCACTTGCAAAGGTCAAGGAAGGTGGGGAGTGGATGCATCCCTCAGAAGCACCCTGCAGCAGCGCGGGTGGGGACAGAAGATGGACATCGACACTTCACTGATGAGCCCTTAATTAATGGGCATGACCTTGTGGCACAGGGCTGGATTTTTGTTCTGAAACACGATGGGAAATGAGGAGAACGGGAAGAACCAGCCAGGAATCCAATGCAAAAGGCATCAGCAAGGCCCGGGAGCTGGCGTGAAGGCTTCCTGCTTTGTTTCGCAGCGTGGGAGGGCGTCCAACGAGTGGACAAGAGCCAGGGCTGATGGGAAGATGAGAAATGACAACGGTTCGCAGGCTCCGTGCAGTCCAAAACCCATTCCTTGAATACATGCAGAGAATGGAGAACCACGAGGGTGAGGGAGAAAGCAAGAGGGAGGCACTGCAGTGGGAAACTGGGGAAAATGTGGAAATGTGGCAGCAAATAAGGCAGACAATGAGGTATGCATGGATGATCTGAAGCCTTCAGAGCCTCATTCCAGTTGCATGGTGCTGGCTCAAAGCAGACAAGGCAAAGGCCATGGGCATTACTTTGAAGGACCCAAACAAGACAAGGCAAGAACGTAAAACCCAAATAAAACTCAAATATCTCTGGTAACAAGCAGTGCCTGCCAGGGTCTGAAGTTGTTATGGGTTAAAGAGGGAATGCAGACCTTGGGAACTAACCCACAGCGGTCACCGTGGACATCAAGGAAGAGTTTTGTTGGGCTGGAGGAAGAAGCAGCAACTTTAGGGAGTCAAGAGTGGAGGAAAGGAACCACGGGAGCTGCTGCCGTTCAGCTAGGGAGAATCCGGATGGAACAACGTATCCGGAACAAACGAGGTCTTGTGCAATGTTTCTGAGAGGAGGAGAAGGAGGAGGAGGAGGAGGAGGAGGAGGAGGGGGCCCGGCTGCGGCGTGCCCCGCCCGGGGAGGGGAGGAGGAAACCTCCCGCCGTCCCTNGGAGGAGGAGGAGGAGGAGGAGGAGGAGGATACGGTCAAATGGTGCGAGGCTGAAGCACCAGGGAGAGGCTGAGGGGCAGGGACAAGAGCTGGGAGGAACAGGGAGGGCAGGGACTGAGGCTGGGGGAACGCCTGGTGCTGCAGCTGTGGCGTGCTGCCTTTTGTCTTCAGGACAGCAGCGAACTCCCTGCTGGTGTCTGCTGTTCTTCTGTTACTTGGCAGACGAGGAGACGTCCCTGCAGCACCTCCAGCTCCGAGCAGCACCCGCCTGGGACGGCCTCTGCCCATGTGGTGACGTCCCATCTTTGCAGAGCAGCCGAGCCCCGCGCCGACGCTCAGCTCCCCGACGTTCCACGTCCCCCTCCCTGCACCCCAGACGGCTGCAGAACGGTTTACGAAGCGGTTTCCAGGATCTTCCTGCTGTCTGCAGGGGAATCTTCTGCAGCTTCAGATGGAAGCGGGGCCAGGCAGGACACAGCTCCAGGCGTCGCTCCCTGGAGCGCTGCTTTATCCCCGCATCAGACTTGGGAGCTTCACAGCAACTTGGCCACAAACGACACAAGGGACGGACCTCCAAGGCCCCCCTCGGAGTGTCTGTACCATCACACCCACGGCACCGCTCCAGCCGTACCCTGGGAATTAGTCCTTTTTTTTTTAATTAGAAAGGAATTTGTAACAGCGACGACGTCTGCCCGATGGCCTCCGCTAATTCCTGTGGGGGGGGGAACGCCGCTAAGCCAGCACCATGCTTTGCTTTCTGCAGGGCACAGACAGCTCAGCTGCCCCCAGCTGAACCCCATTTGCTCTCCCAAAGCCCACCCTGGTGCTCCTTAAAATCAGAAGCAGCAGATTCCCTCTGTAACCAGGGAGGGATGGAACTCACCCTACCTTATTGTAGATGTAGCAGTTTGTAAACATTGTGTTAAAGTCCTGGATACATTCTTGAGCGTTCCAGTAGTAGTTATTCTCCAAGCGTTTCTTTATTGTTCCCATGTCCATCGGGGTTTTAATAATCTTATAATAATCCTGCAGAGGGCAAAGAGGCACCGGTCAGCGTGGCACGGCCCCATCAGCAAAGAGCTCAGGATGGGATCCCCCCACACCCAGCTCCA
>NW_018364534.1:190248-191280 GCF_002078875.1 Numida meleagris | reverse complement strand
CCGCTCTGATTTATTGGGCAAACCCCGTGGAACCACTTCCCCTGAGCAGGACAAGGTCAATGGGGAAAGGGGACGGTGAGTCACAACTCCCCTCTGGTTGACAAGGCCCCGAAATCGACGCTGGCGGTTTGGGATCGTCACGGGGCAGATTCATTGCAAAAAATCCGACTTGAAACCATTGACCCCGAGGTCGCGCACCCCCACGCAGCCGCACGTGGAGCGGGGAGGAAATCAGCTTAAGGAGCCCGTTAAAGGCATCCAAGAGAACACAAAGGAAGGTGCTGCTATTTTTAGGCGTCGTGTTTAGAAAAGGAGGGCTGGAAACGCCGTTGCTATAGAGCCAGCGCTGTCTACGGGCAGCCACGAGATTGTTTCTGCTGCAAGGAAATGGAACAGCCCAACGCTCAGGTGACGGAGAACTCCTCATCTCCCCGCTGCTCTTGCACTGGGGAGGCCCCAGCTGGAGCACGGGGCCCAGTGCCGGGCTCCCCAGTTCAGGGTGGATGGGGAACTGCTGGAGAGAGCCCACTCTGTTCCACCTCCATGCCCAGAGGAAGAACCAGAGCCCCATCGGCGTGGAAAGACCAAATAAATGGAGCCCCTAACCCCCCCCCCCGCTGCTTGGAGAGTGGCCAGGATGCTCATAGAAGACCCCAAAAATGTGAAGTGGGCCCCCAAGTTATCAGCTGAGCTCGGCTGGAGCTCCAGTCCCCATTCCTGGACGGCTGGGGACATCGGTGCTTTTCCACTTGTCCCAAGTGGAAAGCTGACGCGTGCCACAATTTGTTCAGGGTCATTTTTAATGGCATTCCGGTGGACAGTGCCCTGGAACAGAGAGGTGCTGGGGTCTCCTTCTCTGGACAGATTCAAACCCACCTGGATGCTACCCAGCGCACTGCGCTGTAAGGAACCACACTGGGGAGGCTGGACTGGGGGAGCTCCGGGCTCCAACCCCCACGGATCTGGGGGAGCTCCAGGCTCCAACCCCCATGGATCTGGGGGAGCTCCAGGCTCCAACCCCCATGGATCTGG
>NW_018364534.1:186812-189575 GCF_002078875.1 Numida meleagris | reverse complement strand
GGAGCTCCGGGCTCCAACCCCCATGGATCTGGGGGAGCTCCAGGCTCTAATCCCCAAGGATCTGGGGGAGCTCCAGGCTCCAACCCCCATGGATCTGGGGGAGCTCCGGGCTCCAAGCCCCACGGATCTGGGACTCTGCCCTCCTAAAAGCCGAACCATCAGCTGACCCACTCAGCCAAGCCTCCTGCATCTCCTTCCTAAAGACTTGTGTGCTTTCGGCACAAAGGCGAACGCCCGCCTTCCTTCACGCTCCCACGGGGAGAAACCCCCGCGCCTACTTACGGGGAGGTTCAGCTTGACAGCATCCACGGGCTGCTGGAAAGGCCACGCAAACTGGTGCTTCCATAGCGTCTTCAGCACCACCTTGAGCAGGTACTGCAGCTGGTTGGTCTGCCGCTTGGGTTTGTTGGGGTTGGAGGTCTCCGGCGGAGGGGGGTTGACGCCGACGGTGCTGCCTTGCTGGGGTTGCGCCTGCGCCTGCGCCGTCGACATCTGGGTGGCTTCGAGGCCGTCGCCCATCACTGGCAGGTTCCTCAGTCTCGTCCCGGGGCCGCTCTCTGCAGACATGCTATTGATCCCATTGCATTCCTCACCAGACACCCTGCAAGAGACAAAGGGGACGGGGACGCGTCACTCCTCGCTTGGCTCGTCGGGCCGAGGCGTCGCGGGCGGACCGGGCGAGCTTGGCTCAGGCTCGGTGCTTTGCGCCTTCGGGGACGCTGCTGCAGCGTCTGACAGCGCACAGCAACCAAATCGTGCCAGGATTCTGGAGCCTGGGGCAAGGAAGGGCGTCCTGAGGCCGTGTGCCGCCTCACCCGTGCCACGCACCAGCGTTCAGCCCCACAGCCAGCGCCGGTTCCAGCCTCCTTCCCACCCCATCTGCTCAGCGTGCTCCGTTAGGAACTTTGCTACGGGGCAAACGAGGCTCAAAGGAGCAAAGCTGCGGGCACAGAGCTCCGGCTCCGGCCGAAAAAAAGAAAAAGGTTTGGTTCACCCGCGCAGAACCGAGCGCTGGAAGAGCCTAGGATGCATTCATCTCAGTTCAGTGCACTGGAGCACTGCAGCTGCCCCCCATCGCCCCAGCTCCCCCCACCCTGATGCTAAATCCCCTCCTGAAGTTGAGAGTTGAGCTCCTGCAGCTCCTCAATGGAACCGGGCAGCAGAACCACGCGTCCCACGACCCACGCAGACCCTTCCGCTTTGGGTAGGGCACTCAAATACCATCCTGAAGACCGAGGAACGGAGAAAAACTCATCGCTGTCGGCTCCGAGGTGTTGTTCCGGGGCTGCACTCGGCAGACAGCGCAGCCCAGGCACCTTTATAAGCAACAGGGACCACGTCCCAGCCGTGAACTCACACCCTGCCCCAGCGGGTGCCCCCCCGTGAGCACCCCTCCCAACGTGGCATTGCTCCCTCGTGTTTTCACCCCGGGGCAAACGGAGCACGCTGCAAGCTTCAGATTGAAGGCAACCATCCACTTTTGCGCAAGACTGAGTTCGGTGAAACCGCTGTGGTTCGAGTGACACCTGGGGAAACCGAGGAAGGAAGCACCAAGCAAGGGCTCTGAGGGCGGCCCCTGGGGCCACGCGGAGCTTCCTCCGCCGGCTGAGAGCCGGAGTTCTCAGCCCTGTGCGACCTGGGAAGCCCCATCTGCACCGAGGCGCTGGCAGACACCCAAGCTTCGTTTCGTGCCACTTTTCTCCCCCCATGAACACGGGGACCTGCCTGCTCCCTGCGGCCTCCCCAAGGCACAACGCAGGACGCAGTTTGTATTTCCTCACCGCAAAATCCCTCCCGTTTTTGCCCCTGAGCTGCGCTGAGCTGGGCGTGGGACGCAAGCCCCGCGCGCGGCAGGAGGGCCCTTCCCTACGTGACAACGGGTGGCCAAGCAAAAGGAATCCTCTTTACGCCCTGCGGGGGCTGCGTTACCTTGGAGGATACATTGCCATACAATTTTGCCCCAGAAAATGACGCAGAGTCAGAAGTTGCTTGGCTTGTCCATCTATCTCCCGTGGCTTCAGGCGCAAACGCCTTTAGATAGCGTGTCTGATGAAACAAACGAGGCCATTAATCTGGCGGAAGGCATCAGAAAGGAAGGGACCTGCAGACAATTCTGCCTCTGATCCACGCCGACAGCGCAGCTCCGGCTCTCAGCAAAGCACACGGAGCCTGCAGGCGCCTTCCAGTCACTGCGAGCAGGAGCAGGCGCCGCTGCTGGAGCTTCCCCGGGCGCCTGCCGCCTTTTTGGAAAGCTCCCTCCTCCAGTTCACCAGCTCCAGCACCGCCGTGGGCTGTTCTCCTTTTGCTCCCCATTAGGGCAGCTCTCTAAGAGCCGGAGGTAAGAGGAAGCCAAGGATTTTGTCGTTCAGAACGGGTCCTAACCGTTTCAATTCCTTCCTGTTCCACTGAGCCCCCAGGGCCAGGCGGTTGAGTGTTACTTCCCATTTCGCCTTCCTCCTGCTCCTTCTGCCTTTTGGCTCGGATGGAGGATTCCCAGCAGCTCCTGCTGGGCGCTTTTGAAAGCAGCTGAGCTGCAGCTTCACCCTCGCTCCTCAGCTCTCCCCCCAGCGAGGACCCTCGCATCGCCACGCCGACATCGCAGCGTCTCCCCGGCTCCTGCTGCAAAGCTGCCCCTCGTCTCCCCGGGATGAACACGGGGCTTGGTCCAGAGAACGCCCTCCAACCCAGAGTTGTGATGCCAGCCTGGGCAGGGCACGCCTCTGCCTCCCCCCCAGCTGGAAGGCAGCAGCAGAACGGCACCAA
>NW_018364534.1:180517-185094 GCF_002078875.1 Numida meleagris | reverse complement strand
ACAGTACTATAATACATAAACTATAGTATAAGGTATAACCTATGCCTACATAATATGGAATATACTACTATAACACATAGACTACAGCACAGGGTATAACCTATGCCTATATAATATGCAAAACAGTAATATAATATATAATGTATAGAAGAAGATGTAACCTATACCTATACAATATGTAATCACACATAACCTATAGAACGAGGCATTACTTATGCCTATATAATATAAAATATAGTACTATAACACATAAACTATAGAATAAGGTATAATCTATGCCTATATAATGTGCAATACAGTACTATAATACTAGTATAGTAACACTAGTATAATATATGTACTAGTATAATACATAGTATTATACATATTATATATTATATATATATTATACATATATTTATATATAATATATAATTATACGTATATATTATATGTTATATGTAATATATATTATATATAATAAATATAAGTAAATATATAAATATAAATATATAAAAATATATAATATTATATATTATATATAATATATATTATATATTATACTAGTATAATATGTATAATACTACTATAATAAAATATTACTTATTCCTATATAATACATAACACAGCACTACAATAAACCATAGATTAAGGGATAACCTATACCAATGTACCACGTAATACAGTACTATGATGCATAAACTATAGATTAAGTCATAATCTATGCCTATATAATATAGTGCTATAACACATAAACTATAGAATAAGGTATAATCTATAGCTATATAATATGCAATACAGTACTATAACACATAAATAAAGATTAAGGGGTAATCTATGCCTATGCAATATGTACTATGGCACTGTAACACATAAACTAGAGATTAAGGGATAATCTATGCCTATGTAATAAGCAATACAGCACTATCATACCCAGAGTAAGGCACCACCTATCAACGTAACCTGCACGGTGGATTATAAACGTGGCCTCAACACTTCGTCGTCGCTTAGCTTGGCTCGCTAAAGGCGGGCTGACTTATTTCCCACTTATAGAAAAGCCAGGAGGCCAGAAGGGCCCGCTCAGGCCGGGGGCAGGCGCAGGGCAGCAGCTCTCCTCCCTGCTCTTATCGGCTCATCGCACATTCCAGCGTGGTTTCCCCGAAGGGGGAAGGACTGGGTTCCATCAGAAGGGGTTGTGCTCTGCCGCTGCCTCCTGCTGAGCTGCTATCGAGCCGGGGGGGCTGCAGAGGGGGGATTGGGGTCAGGAACGAGGGGGAAATTCTCTTACTCTGAGGGCAGTGAGGACCTGGCAATGCTGTCTCAAAACTTGTTTTCGTGTCAGTGAGCTCTATTAGGAAAATCTCCCGCTTACTGCAGGGAAAAGAATCATAGAGTCCTAGAGTGGGTTGGGTTGGAAGGGCCCTTAAAGATCATGAAACCATGGGATGGGTTGGAAGGGTCCCTAAAAGTCAAAGGACCACAGAATCATACAGTGGGTTGGGATGGAAGGGACCTTAAAGATCAGAGACCCATGGAATGGGTTGGGTTGGGTTGGAAGGGTCTTTAAAGGTCACAGAACCATGGAATGGACTGGGTTGGAAGGGTCCTCACAGATCACAGAACCATGGAATGGGGTTGGATTGGAAGGGTCTCTAAAGGTCACAGAACCATGGAATGGGTTGGGTTGGAAGGGTCCTTAAAGGTCAGAGAACAACAAAACCATAGAAAGGTTGGGTTGGATGACCCTCAGAGATCACAGAACCATTAGATCACAGCACGGTTGGGTTGGAAGAACCCCAAAGCCCCCCAACCCTATCCCTGCTGTGTGCTGGGTGCTCCCCACCAGCTCAGGCTGCCCGGGACCCCCATCCACGGCCTCAGGCACCTCCAGTCAAACGCGTTTAATTGGGTTTGTACGATCCCCTCTCACATTATGAGCTCTGGTTCAGTTTTGCTGCACAAGACGGCAGGAAAGGACTGAACGCACATGGCCACGTGCATTCAACCATTTATCTGAAGGTGGAAGCCAGCTTCCAGGTCTTGGTACCTGTGTGATTTAGACGGAGAAAGGCAGCAGGGCACAGAGTTTTCTGGTGGGTAAGCTGGAGAGCTCACGGCACCAGACATGGAGATGTGAAACAACGCGTGAGTTTTGCATGAAAAGAGGTCAAGGAAGGGTGTTCTGTGCAACTGAACGTCCCAAGGTTCAGCTATCAGGAGTGTCCAACCACAAAGCGTTCTCAAAGAAATCTCTGAGAACATGTCTACAATAAACGCCGCGAGTTTTCAAGCAGCCCCATTCTCCAAGAGCCGAGCACTGCACCCGTCCCACGCAGCAGCGAGTTACGTTGGACTGATTAATCCCCAGACTTCTCAGGAAGGGCAAAATCCCCAAAATGACGGGGGTGGAACCCCCCCCATCTCCTTTCCCTGCAGGTTCTGTCACTCCAGGAGCACCCACATTGGGAACAGGTCACGTTCTGCACCGCATTGACCAAACCCACGGCCCCGGTGTCCTCAGCTGAACCAAACACGATCCCCATCCACAACGAGGAAGGACAGAAGTGATCTGTGCACGTGGAGTTGTTCACCGGGATCCGCCTGGAGAAGGACCCCAAGCAAACAGAGGGCAGGGCAGGAGGGAGGAGAGCCCAGCACAATGCTATCTCCCTTTCCATTATCGAGAATGAAGAAATAATAATGGGTAATAATAATAATAATGGATAGGTGCTGCTGTTTGAGCCCCTATCAACATCCAAACTTCATCCTTGCCTTAAATTCAGCATTTCTCCCTCGTTATCCTTGCCTTAAATTCAGTGTTTCTCCTGTTATCCTTGCCTTAAATTCAGTGTTTCTCCTCTTATCCTTGCCTTAAATTCAGTGTTTCCTCCTCTTATCCTTGTCTTAAATTCAGTGTTTCTTCCTCGTTATCCTTGCCTTAAATTCAGCATTCCTCCTCCTTTGCCCTTGCCTTGAGCTCAGCGTTCCTCCCCCAGCTTTGCACTCCCGGCCGCACGCTCAAGGATGCCCACAGCCCTCAGCACCTCGCTCGTTAACATCCTGTTCAAACGAACTTGGTTACGTGTGGAGGAACAGAGTTTGCAATCACAGTTCCACCCCTAACAGCTCTCTCCGTGTCCATTTCTTCACCGTGCCCCGTGACATCCTCACGGCGGACGCTCGCTGCCCTTTGGGACCCCGGAGAGCTCCGTCCCACCCCGGCGACCAGGAAGGCAAACACCGTGGAACTTCATTCAAACTCACAGCAGCTCTGCCCCGCTTTCCTGACGCCATCTGCGCCCGTGGGGGAGCGCAAACAGGATTAACTTTTCCATCTGACCGATTTCGGCAGCTGCTGAGAGCGGCGCTGGGGTGGCTGGAGCCCGTCCAGGGGTCACGCTCAGCGGCCCCGAGCTCCCAGGTTGGACGTGGGACATGGACCACGAGCTTCCAGGTTTGGATGCGTGTCATGACAATGTGGGACACGGACCACGAGCTTCCAGGGTTGGATGCTGAACTCTGCCACGAACGTGCTCCGCTCTGTGCACTTCGACATCTCGATCCATGACACGGGGGGATGGGGTGCACGCTCCGTGTGCTTGGGGATGGCATCCAGAGGGACACGGACAGGGTTGAGCAGTGAGTCCACGTGATGCTATGAGAGGTTGGAGCAGCTCTGCTGTTGGGGGGTGCAGCCTGGAGAGGAGAAGGCTGCAGGGAGACCTCACCGTGTCCCTCCAGTACCCCAGGGGATCTTAGAAGCAGAGTGACTCTGAACGTGGACAGAGAGTGACAGGACACGGGGGATGGCTTTAGACTCTAAGAGGGGAGATTTAGGTCAGGTGTGAGGAGGAAATGCTTTACTCAGAGGGGAATAAGGCCCCGGCCCTGCCGCCTGGAGCTGTGGTACCCCATCCCTGGAGGTGCCCAATGCGGTGGATGGGGCCCTGAGCTGGTGGGGGGCACCCAGCCATGGCAGGGGTCAGGCTGGGGGGGCTTTGGGCTCCTTCCAACCCAACCGTGCTGCGATCTCATCGTTCAGTTCAAAACAGAGCAGGGTGCAACGCTGCAAGAGTTCGATTTCTTCTTCTGCTCGACACGATGAGGGTTGCCCCTTGTTTTTAGGACGCTACAGGAGCCAGCCTTGCAGATACAACATGCTTACTCAAGTCTGTGCCACCGCTCCTAAAGAAATAGCAGGGACACCTCTTTCTAGGCTCAGCTTGCTGTTAAAGTCTCGAAGGCAAAAAGTAGTATTGAACTGGGATCTGAGTGGCTTCACACCCAGGGCTCAAATATCCACAGCCCTCTGCTTTTTGTGCTCCAGCTCCCACACAGCTCCACGCTGGAGTCCCTGCCACAAAGCTCCCAGGCCGCGTAGCGAAGCTCTGCCCCACCTGAAAGACCAGGAAAGAATCTGCTCCCGTTGAGCCAAGTTGTGCTCGACCCACCGAGTAGCAGCACCACTCCTCTGCAGGTGTTTGAGCAGGATGTGTGCACGCCAGGCTGGGAGCTGCTCCCCAGCACGTCAGGACAACTGGAGGAGGAAGAGGGCTTTGGAGGACCGAGGCAAAAGGCCCCAGATGTGACCCCCCCCC
>NW_018364534.1:179068-180182 GCF_002078875.1 Numida meleagris | reverse complement strand
AAACCCAAACACTTGTGACAAGCAATGGCGGCGTATGGCATACCAGGAACATTCACCCTGAAAGCAAACACTGGACTTTGAGGATGAAGACCCAGCACATGGAACAGCTCCCGCATCTGCTAAGAGCCTGGGATGGATTGAGCCATGGGAATGTCACAGTGCTGCCCGGCCTTGGCCCAGCTGGACGCTGAGCCCCCCGCTGGATGCTGAGCCCCCACCAGCTCCTGCTGCAGGCAGTTCTCGCTGTGGATAACACAGCTCTGAGCAGTCCCCACTGCGTATCTCAACGCTTTGGCACCCAGTTCACGTGCATCACCTCCAGCCACAACAGAACCGCAGAACCACGAGGCTTGAAGGGATCTCTGGAGCTCCACGGGTCCAATCCTCCCCCAGAAGCTGCTCCTACAGCACAGAGCCCAGGGTCACACCCAGGCAGGTCCGAATCGCTCCATGGAAGGAGAACCCAACCAAACACCTCTCTGTGCCAGGGCTCTGCCACGCTCACAGCACAGAACTTCTCTCTCCTGTTTGGACGGAACGCCCTGAGCTCCAGTTTGTGCCCAGTGCCCCCCGTCCTGTCACTGGGCAACACCAAATGCAGCCTGGTCCCATCCTCCTGGCCTCCACCCTTCAGATGCTGAGCAGCGCTGACCAGATCCCTCTCAGCCTTCTCCTCCCCAGGTGCACAGCCCCGGGGCTCTCAGCCTGGCCCCATCTGGAGATGCTCCAGGCCCCCACCATCTCTGCACCCTCCTCTGGGCTCAGTTCCTGAACTGGGGAGCCCAGCACTGGGCCCAGTGCTCCAGATGGGGCCTCCCCAGTGCAGAGCAGAGGGGAGGAGCACCTCCCTCACCCTGCTGGCCACGCTCTGGGCAATGCACCCCGGGTCCCGTTGGCCTTCTTGGCCACCAGGGCACACTGCTGGCTCGTGGTCAACTCTTGGTCAACCATTGGTCAACCTGTTGGCCACCACTGGCCTTCTTGGCCACCAGGGCACACTGCTGGTTCGTGGTCAACTGTTGGTCAACCACTGGTCAACCTGTTGGCCACCATCGGCCTTCCTGGCCACCAGGGCACACTGCTGCCTTGTGGTCAACTCTTGGTCAACCACTGG
>NW_018364534.1:166846-170858 GCF_002078875.1 Numida meleagris | reverse complement strand
TTGGTCAACCACTGGTCAACCTGTTGGCCACCATCGGCCTTCCTGGCCACCAGGGCACACTGCTGCCTTGTGGTCAACTCTTGGTCAACCACTGGTCAACCTGTTGGCCACCATCGGCCTTCCTGGCCACCGGGGCACACTGCTGGCCTGTGGTCAACTCTTGGTCAACCTGTTGGCCACCATCGGCCTTCTTGGCCACCAGGGCACACTGCTGGTTCGTGGTCAACTCTTGGTCAACCCTTGGTCAACCTGTTGGCCACCGCTGGCCTTCTTGGCCACCAGGGCACAGTGAGGGCACGAGCCCCCCGAGCACCGAGCAGACTGAGACGGAGGAAGAAGGCAGCAGGACGCGGTGCTGACGGCTGCATGACTCAAAACCAACAGCTTTCCCCCATCCTACTCTCATCTTTTATCAACAGTGACGCATACACGAGGTGTCCTATAGACATGACTCAAGCGTGAGACTATTTCCACCCTTCAGAAAAGCAAAGCTCGCAGCGAGTCAAAGAGACGCGATGCCTGCTCTGTACTGCAGCCCAGTATTTCCAAGAGCTGCTCTTTTCCTGGAAAGAGCACTTCCCCCCCCTCCTCTATTTCACTTCTTGCTGCTCGCTAGCACAAAAGGCTCCAAGGTCAGCGTGCGTGCTTAAAGCAAGGGCTTTCCCACAGGAGACTGCAGCGAGCCAATCACCACCCGTGCCTGCCTTACGTCCTGCAGGGAGCATTCCTCCCACCCCAGTTCTGCCAAGGAATTCAGGTGTCGATGCCAGCGATGGACTTTTAAAGCTGATGTCACAGCATAACAATAGCTGGTATCTGGGGGAGGCTTTCTAGTTGTTCCCAAGCGCTTTGTGGCAGCCTACCAGAAAGCAAGCACTCTGCGAGGAGCGAATTCTCTGTGACAAGGCACCAAAAAGACGTACAGCGGAATGCAAGCACGATGAGAAGCAAGCTACGTCCAAGGTAAGCCTGTGCTTGATATCCTAATGCCAAAAAAGCAGCTGAAGACGTGGACAACCCCGAGCTACAGCTCCACCACGAGGGGCTTCCCACCAACCTCCTGCTCTGCCTGCTGCCATCAGCTCCCTCTGCAGGGAGGGCTGAAGCTGTGCGTGGTGCTACGAGGACGATGCAGCCGGATCCAGTGTCAGCGCGGCTGCTGCTCCGCGCTGGAGGAGATTTGCTCACCCAGCCGAGCACACGAGAGCAGAGGGTGAACAGCACGGCGTAAGGAGCAGCGATCCCAGCGCTCCTGCTGCCCTCTGCGTCACCTTTCCTCCTCTTGGTCCCCCAGAAGCAGCATTTCTGACCCAAAACGCAGGAAACAAGCCCCACCTCGCCCCCCACGCAGCATGCTGCACAGAGGAGAACTGGCTGGGATTTACCTTAAATCCTTCGACCCTTCGAGGTGTCGGGGGCTGCTCCTTCACCAGCCGAGCCCTCCCGCCTCCATGGTTGAGGTTACCACCGGAAGAAAGATCTGCAAGGACAAGAAACGCGTCTTAATTCGGGATTACACCCGGTCCATCGCTCTCATTTCACAGCAGTTTTCCTTTGACTTTCGGTCTCCCCGTTTTTGAAGGCGAAATTCGGATAAACCGCAGGAACGCATCCGCAGCTCCCCCCAAAACGAGCACGGCTCAGTTCCTGAGCCACGGAGGTGTCCCCCAGGGAGGGGAAGGCCTTCATTTAAACGAAGGAGTAATTAGCCCCTTTCTCCTCGGGAAGTGAGCTCAGCACATCCCCAAGGCGAGGGGAAGAGCCCAGCTCAGCTCTCGTGGAGCGGCACCGCTCCCTGGAACCGGTTGCTCAGCAATTACCACCAAGCACTAATTGCTGTTTTAGTGCCGGCTTTTAAGGAGGTTACGGTTTCAGTCGGCGTCGATGCACGTGCACAAGAGCAGGCACGTGCACAAGAGCAGGGCGTGACGGCTGTCACGGAACAACCCCTCCAAGAGAGGAAAAACCACGGCAACACCAGCAAACCACTCAGGGACTGCCTGAAAAGAGCCACGTTATAGAACCATAGAATGAGCTAGGTTGGAAGAGACCTCCAAGATCATCCAGTCCAACCATCCACCTACCACCAATAAATAGAATCACAGAATGAGCTAGGTTGGAAGAGACCTCCAAGATCATCCAGTCCAACCATCCACCCACCACCAATAAATAGAATCNAAATAGAATCACAGAATGAACTAGGTTGGAAGAGACCTCCAAGATCATCCAGTCCAACCATCCACCCACCACCAATAAATAGAATCACAGAATGAGTTAGGTTGGAAAAGACCTCCAAGATCATCCAGTCCAACCATCCACCTACCACCAATAAATAAAACCACAGAATGAGCTAGGTTGGAAAAGACCTTCTTCTTCACCCTCCAGATTGGAAACAGTAGGGCCCATGAGATGCATGACTCAAAACCAACAGCTTTCCCCCATGAGGAAGTGCCCTTACGGTCAGCACCGCGTTGCACAACGCCTGCCAGCTGGAGGAGCAGACAGGACAACAGTCAGACAGACAGACAGACAGCCATCCCCAGTGCTAGGAGTGGGGGTGTTCAGACGCAGCCCCTGCTGTTGGCTTCTGTTTGTGTGCTGGTGCCATGGGACAGGGCCATGCCAGGGTCCCACGGCGCAACCCGTCCCACGGGGACGCAGCCAGAATGGGGAGCAGTGCTTTGGCAGGCTGGCTTTCATTGGCAGTAGAGCTAAGAAACACACACACCCTGCAAAGCCACTCAAGCTCTCTTGCTCTGGAAGCAGAGCCAGGGTCCGTGGGTGAAGGACATGGCTTCTGAAATGCTTGGGGGACACTAGCAAGAGGCGAAATTCAAGCATCTTTAGAATCACAGAATGATCTTTAAGGTCCTTTTCAGCCCAGGCCATCGTTGAGTACAGATGGTTTGAGTCTGCTTGTACTTAAATCACTTCAGCACAGTCAATTAATTTACAAGCAGCACTGCTCTCCCCTGAAGGTGAGCTTTGAAAACTGCAAGCAGAGGCAGTGCAGCTCCTCGCATGACCAGGCTGATAAGAAAGAAAAGGGATGATGACCAAATAAAAATACAATTCCTTGCAGAGCCCCATAGGTTTGCACGGAAGCCGCAGCGTTCACCGTGTTAGGATCCGTATCCACCAGCCCAAGCTGCTCACAGAGTAGAACTGGGATGTACGAGGCAGAATTAAGGCTAGCAGGGCACTGGGATGCAAGGCAGCTGTTCCTAACTCGTGGTTCTAGCAGAGATTTTGGCTCCTGAACGCAACCCCATCAGCAAAACGTCGGCGGGGAGCACCCATCACCTGCAGCACAACAAGAATCCACCCTGTGATCTTTAAGGACCCATCCAACCCGGCCCATCTTAGAGCCCCGCGGCCCCGCTCAACAAGATGCCCTTGGATGGACACGCTTTAAGATTTAAGCCACCGAGGTCCCATCCTGCAAGAGAACACAGCCAGGAAGGCGCAGAGCCCTCACCCGGCGCAGAACGGGGAAGGCTTCGCTCCACCTCGAGGCTTATCACAAAGAGGGCTGCCTCCCTCGGGCTCTGCCCAGCTCCGGCACCAGATAATCCAGCTGCAAAAGTCACAGGACCCGACGCTCCCCACGTGCTGCGCTCGGGTTCCACCAACTCAAGCTGCTGCCGGCACGGGAGCCTCGCTTCACCGCCAGGGTTTCAAAGCAGGAAGCGCCGGGGCTGAAATTCACAGCGAAAACCTCAGCTCCTCAGTGCCGGGGGGAAAACCCAAATCTTCAAACAGCCCCGGGGGGAAAGGGAGAAGCTCCGACACGTGTTCCGAAGAGAAATGTGCGTGTCAGTGCTCCTGGCAGCAGTAATCACAAGACAAAGTCCAAGGCTGCACGAGCGCTCAGCACAGAAATCTCCTTGGGCTCTGCAGCCACACGCTTCGCTTTCCATACACAGCCCAGCCTGAGAGAACCAGGGACCTCAGCACCCAAGGGGGAATTAATCCCTGCCGGGACCTCAGCACCCAAGGGGGAATTAATCCC
>NW_018364534.1:158299-160941 GCF_002078875.1 Numida meleagris | reverse complement strand
CCAGGACCTCAGCACCCAAGGGGGAATTAATCCCTGCCGGGACCTCAGCACCCAAGGGGGAATTAACCCCCCCCAGGACCTCAGCACCCAAGGGGGAATTAATGCGCCCCAGGTCCTCAACACCCAAAGGGGAATTAATCCCCCCCGGGACTTCAGCACCCAAGGGGGAATTAATCCCTGCCAGGACCTCAGCACCCAAGGGGGAATTAAGATTACGGAATCACGCAATGGCTTGGGTTGGAAAGGTCCTTAAAGATCACAGAATCCCAGAACGGGTCAGCTTGGAAGGGCCCTCCAAGATCACACAACAGGCTAGGCTGGAAGGGTCCTGAAAGGTTACAGAATGGGTCAGGTTGGCAGGGTCTTCCAAGATCACAGAATGGGTTGGAAGGGTCCTCAAAGGTCACAGAACGGGTTGGAAGGGTCCTCCAGGATCACAGAATGGGCTGGGCTGGAAGGGTCCTCCAAGATCACAGCATTACGTGATCACAGCACAGCTGGAAGGGTCCTTGCAGCCCACAGAGGTGAACGCTTCGGATCAGGAGGGGTTGCTGGCACAGCACAGGGGACGCAGGCCGCCCGTGCTCGGCGCGCTGCCTCACGCTCCCCTTTTAGCCACAGCAGGGCCGTGCTGTGCTGCGAGACGAGCACACAGAACATCCCATCATGTGCACAGCTTACAAACAAACGGGAGGGGGAGGCCGCCTGCATGGAAACCCCCCAACACCAAACAGGGAACACGAGGAGCCGACTCCAAACGCGGCTGCTGCCACCCGGCACCACCATTCATCACCATTCCAGGGTCCCAAGCAAGGGGCTCTGTCTCACAACCCAGCCATCGCCACCCAGCACCATTCCCCCCATCCTGAGGGGGGGGGCCGAGGGCACAGAACTTTGGGTACAATTCACCTGGACCTCCCCATTTCCAGGCGAGCCCCCCCAGCACAGGGGTTCCCAAGAGGGGAGGAACGTCCCAGCCAACGCAACGAGCCCCGTTCCCAAAGGGCCGTGCAGGCAACCCAGGCCAGATGCTTCCCCACCAAAAGGGAACGCGGGAACCAGTACGCCCAGTGTGGGAACTGGGAGTCACGGCGCCAGGGCTGCTGCTGAGCCGCTCGCGCGCCGCTAACGAGGGTTTTTAATGAATCAGCAGCCGGCAGAAGGCCGCTGGTACCCACTCGTGCCTCGCAGGCACGCTCCCTAACGCTCAACGTGCATCACGCCACGGACCTGCCCTAAACCAGCTGCGGTCCGGACAACACCGGGCTCAGCCCCAAGCCCCGTGCAGCACTTGGCTTGGAGGGTAAACACCGCAATTTTCTGCAGCAGGAGCACCTGACAATGCCTCCGCGAGCGAGTCGCTCCCATCTGAGAGCAAGGCAACGCGTGGGCAACGGCAGCTGTGCAGCTGACTCGAAGCTGAGGGTGAAAGGAGGGCAACGCCGCGGTGCTGGGACAGCCCACGGCACCAGCTCGCTTCTCCAAGGGGAGAATTCGTGGGGTGAAGGGATGGGGATTGCACCCCAGGGTGCTGGGAGCGAGCGGAGGGGAGGGCGCAGCCGGGTGATGCTCCGTAAGGAGAGCCAAGAGGAGGTGAGAGCCAGCACCAGGGTGATGCTCCATAAGGAGAGCCAAGAGGAGGTGAGAGCCAGCACCAGGGTGATGCTCCATAAGGAGAGCCAAGAGGAGGTGAGAGCCAGCACCAGGTCGAGCAGAGCCCAAAACCCACTGGGAATGCGTGTTTTGGTGAGACCGGGAACTTGGTTGGTGGGTGGAGATGTGAAATCACGGAGCCGTAGAGCACGTTGGGTTGGAAAGGTCCTTAAAGATCATACAACCGCAGAACGGCCGGGAAGGGACCTGGAAGGTCGCAGTGGCTGCGGGATCCCAGCAGGCACGGAGCCCCAGCCCGCTGCTTTGTCCCACACACAGCCACTCTGTGCTCACAGTGGACATTAAAAGGTGGGGGAAGCTCAAACAGCCCCACGGGAGGGCTCCTGAGATGTCACCAACTCTTCCCTACCAAGGGTTAACGAGTTAAGCCAGCTGCCACACCACGGAGCGAGAGCAGAACCGTAAACCCAACTCAGCACGTGTCAAAACCGGAGGTGGTTTTACGCTCAAGTGCCTCTCTGCTGGAGACACTGATGGTAACAGATCCCATTTCCTTCCTCCCAGCTCAAGAGAGCCTCCAAAGGTCTGAAAATAAGGGGTTCAGGAAGGGGTGGAAGCCACCAGGTGTTATAAACTGAGCGCTGGCTGAAGAGAACCGT
Organism: Numida meleagris; assembly: GCF_002078875.1. Classification (NCBI taxonomy): domain Eukaryota; kingdom Metazoa; phylum Chordata; class Aves; order Galliformes; family Numididae; genus Numida; species Numida meleagris. Next base: position 158,668 of record NW_018364534.1, on the reverse strand, counting down.
GGAATGACAGAATGGGTTCGGTTGGAAAGGTCCTGAAAGATCACGGAACCACGGAATCACAGCATGGTTGGGTTGGAAGGGACCTTAAGGGTCACAGAACCACGGAACCATTGAATGGTTGGGCTGGAAGGGTCACTGCAGATCACAAACTTGTAAAACCATAGCATGGTTTGGGTTGGAAGTGACCATAGCATAGAACCGTGGAGGCATAGATAGAGTTGGAAGGGTCCTTAAAGGTCACAGAAGCATGGGTTGGGTTGGGTTAGAAGGGTCTGTAAGGGTCACAGAAGCACAAAACCATAGAATGGTTGGGTTGGAAAGGACCTTACAGATCACAGAACCATGGGATGGTTGGGTTGGAAAGGACCT
>NW_018364534.1:149389-150259 GCF_002078875.1 Numida meleagris | reverse complement strand
GGGATGGTTGGGTTGGAAAGGACCTTACAGATCACAGAACCATGGGATGGTTGGGTTGGAAAGGACCTCACAGATCACAGAACCATGGGATGGTTGGGTTGGAAGGGACCTTAAAGACTGAACTGTAAAATTACAGCACGGTTTGGATTGGAAGGGACCTCAGAAATCATAGAACCATGCAATGGGTTGGGTTGGAAGGGACCTTAGAAAACACAGAACCATACAATTACAGCCACGGTTGGGTTGGAAGGGACCCAAAGCCCCCCCGGTCCCAATCCCAGCATGGGCTGGGTGCCCCCCATCCGCTCAGGGTGCCCCAGGCCCCACCCACGGCTCTGAGCAGCTCTGGACACGCTCCAACAAGCAGAGCACGCAGCAGGGAGCGCAGCAGGACGACGTTCCACGCGGAGAAGCTCCGCTCCTGGCACCGCCACCGCCCAGGGGAAGGAACACGGAGCGCATTTCCACTCCCACCGCCAACGGGAGCGGAGCGAGCTTGGCACCGGCCGCAGGTCAGCACGGCCTAACGACACCGCAGCCAGCCCGCTGCGCTCCTGAGCCATCAATTAAAGCGTTTGGAAAGCCATCAGGTTAACGAGTAACCCAACCTCAGCTGGCAGCCAGCACAGCCTTCCCGGCTCCCTCACCAGCACGGCAAAATCGGCTCCGAGCAGCGAGGTGCGGAGGGAAGCGTCCTCCCGGGCACGCGGGGATCAGGGTCACCCGGCACTGGAGCGTTCCAGCTCGCCCCTACTACGGAGGGAATTGTTCTGCTGGTACCAACCCAACTCCGGTACCAACCCAACTCCGGTACCAACCCAACTCCGGTACCAACCCAACTCCGGTACCAACCCAACTCCGGTACCAACC
>NW_018364534.1:141725-149309 GCF_002078875.1 Numida meleagris | reverse complement strand
AACCCAACTCCGGTACCAACCCAACTCCGGTACCAACCCAACTCCGGTACCAACCCAACTCCGGTACCAACCCAACTCCGGTACCAACCCAACTCGTGCGCCGGCTCCGAGCACCCGGGACGACTTCAGCCCTCAAGGAATCGCACGGCAAAAGCCACGAGCTCACGTGAGCGGCGCTGGAAGCAACACCAAGCCGTCCCCAAAGAATCCGGCCGAGGTTCTGCAGAAGGCAGGAAGCCCTGCTTGGATTTCCAGCCGCCCAAACGGGGCGGGCTCCCGGGAACGGCACGCCGACGCGGTCTGGGGTTGATTAAAGCCGTTTGTTAATTGCACGCAACAAGAGAGTGGGCCGAGGCGGGGCTGAGCACAGGCATCTCCGGCTCGGGGATAGAGGTGGGGAGGAACGGAGCTGCTGCACTGCAAAACACGTGTTTGCTGTCCCTGATAAGAACAACACGCACACACACAGCGTGCCACACAACGCGCCCGGGGACACCGAGCTGCCTGCAGTCAGCTCCTTTACAAACCCGTGCTCGCTCCTTTACAAACCCGTGCTCAACCCCCACCAACTCCTCAGCGCGATTCTGCAGCAGAAAGGCGCTTCCCTAGGACGGGGCAGCGTTCAGAGCAAACTTATTGACCTGCAGGAGGGCTGCACGCCCCAGCGAGCCGATGCCTGCTCGCAGCACCCCCCATCCTGGAGCATTCACCCCCAAACCGCCCGTGCTCACGGCTGCAGCCCTCCAGCACCGCTCGGTTCGTCAGGTTTGGAATCCCGGGTTTCATTCCCACGCCGATTTCCCACGGGCTGTGGAACCACCCCCATCCTCCCCAGGAGCTGCCGCCCCTTCCTACCTGGAGCCGCCAGCTTCCTCCAGCTGGGGTCTATGGGGAGAGCTCACCCTGAGCTCCTGGAGCTGCTGCTGCTGCTCCTCCAGCACATGGCCGCTGTCAGAGCACGGGGCTCCCGGAGCGCCGCGTCCCGCAGGGCGCAGGCGGGGAGCCGAGGTGGGAAGGGCGAGCCAAGGTCAGAGCCAAAACAGCAGATAAAAAAAGAAAAAAAAAAAAAAAAAAAGAGCCGGGGCGAAACGAAAACACGTGAAAAATGTGAAAAACGCCGCGCGCTTCGCCGGTTCACTCTGTTCTGAGCAGGAAAACCACGTTCTGCGCGGCACGGCTGTCACGCTGCCAGCTGCTGCTGCTGCTGCTCCCCGCGGGCTCGGAGGAGGACGTTCCCTTCTGGGCAGGGCAGCCAGGGCTGCGAGTCACCCCGTGTCCCAGCAGCGCCCGGGTTGTGACCGCTGCGGTGACAACGCGCTGCCCCAGCTGTCGCCGCCCCGCTCGCCTTCTTGCACAGCGCAGAAATGGAGATATCCCCATCGAGGCGCCCGGCGAGGGCTCGGTGCCGGCTCCCCGCGCCGTACGAGGGGGACCGGAGGACAGCCAAGCGCTCTGCAAGTTCACCTCTCCTTTCCTCGGGCTCGGCAAGCGGTCGGAATTTCCCCCTCCGAACGCGGCAGCCATCCCCTGCAGCCCTGCAAGCAACCAGCTGGCAACGCGGGCGGTGTTTGTCCATCCGCGCATCTCCCAGCTGAAATCCACAGCCACGGCTTTGCTGGAACGCGAGGCGGGCTGCAGGGAATTCTTCCTTCCAGGGCGGTGCTGGATGTATGCGAGCAGAAGCGGGACGAGGCACGGAAGCAGCTCTCCCCCCCAACAAAACAGAGCCTGCGCCGCGGCCCCGAGCCTCCCTCCCCCACCCACCCTTATCTGCTCACGGCTCCCGGAGCTGCTCCCAGTGACCTCTGCCCCACGGGGGGGGGGGGGGAATGCTCTGAAGGAACGCGTGGTTCTGGGGGTTGGGGAGTGAGGAGCTGCAGCGTGAAACCCCGGGGTTCCCCCCCCTTCGATGCAGAGGACACTGTCACCCCACAAATGGTTCCCAGCTCCCAGCAAGGTCTCAGCACGCTGCTCTGCAGCCACTCGGGAGCTGTTTGCGTGCCGGGCTCTCCCATTTTGGGGGTACAGCACAATGAAGCTGCCTACCACCCCCAAACCGAGCTGCAAACCCCCCGGGAACCTTTGGTGACGCCAAGCGGAGCGGATCCCTCCTCCCATCCCTCCCAACTCAGGGAACGCCGGCGAGCTGCCGAGCACCGGGACAGGTCTCCGGAGCACGAGGCGGGCGACTGCAGCCCATTTCTGCTCCTTCCTCGCTGCTCTGCCCTCTGTAAGCAGAAAACGAGCCCAGAAAAGCACTCGTGGTTCTCCCTGCAGATCCATCTCTTCCAGCTTCCCCCTCCTAGGAAGCAAACAGGCTTTGGGACCAGGCCGTGCCTCCAGGGCCTCCCCTCCCGCATGCGACAAAGCCAGGCGGCTCCGAACGTCGGCGAGCAAAAACCCAGGCGGAAAACTGAAAACCAAGCCACTGTTTCTCATCCCTCCAGAAAGCAAGGAGCCTCCTGAACGTTTCTGATCCCAACAGCAGTGATCAGCAAGAATAAAAGCCAAAAAAGTGCAAGCCATCCCACCCGCAAAGCCGGGCATCGGGAAGAGTGCGAGCGAGGGTTAAGCGGTGTTTGCATCAGCAAGCGGGACCCGATCCCGTCTGCACACCTCTCCTCTTTGTCTGCCAGTTATTAAACATTAAAGCGGGGCAGACAACAATTAAATTAAGCTGACACGGCGCTGTAAAAGAACTGTTTAATTGCAGAAGTGCCCGGGTTTGTTTAAAGGTGTAATTACTTAATTACGCGTTTAACGTTATTCGGGTTTCTTCTTTGTGAGTGCAGCGCTCTGCCTCAAGTTTTCATCCAGCGCAGATCCCGTGCCAACAGGCTGCAGGGGTGGAATGGCTTGGAAAGGTCCTTGAAGATCACAGAACCATGGAACTGGTTGGTTAGAAGAGACCTTAAAGACCAGAAATGCATGGAGTGATAGAATGGGTTGGGTTGGAAAGGTCCTTAAAGATCACAGAACCATGGAACGGGTTGGTTGGAAGAGACCTTAAAGATCTGAAATGCATGGAGTGATAGAATGGGTTGGAAGGGTCCTCGAAGATCACAGAACCATGGAACGGGTTGATTGGAAGAGACCTTAGAGACCATAAATTCATGGAGTGATAGAACGGGTTGGGTGGGAAAGGTCCTTAAAGATCACAGAGCCATGGAACAGCACCATAGGTTGGGTTGGAAGGGTGCTCAAAGATTGCAGAACCATAGAATGGGTTGGAAGGAACCTTCAGGATTACAGAATCATGGAATGGGTTGGAAAAGACCTTGAAAACCAGAAATGCATGGAGTGAAAGAATGGGTTGGGCTGGAAGGGATCTTTAACGACCACAGACCCAAGGAATGATTGAATGGATTGGGCTGGAAGGGTCCTTGAAGGTCACAGAACCTTAGGATGGGTTGGAGGCATCCTTGAAGACCACACAACCGTGGGATGGGCTGGGTTGGACGGGACCTTAAAGGACAGAGAACCATGGAACTGTGTTATGGGTTGGGTTGGAAGGGTCCTCGAAGATCACAGAACCATAGAATGGGTTGGAAGGAACCTTCAAGATTACAGAACCATGGAACCACAGCACGGTTCGGGTTGGAAGGGTCCCTAAAGATCACAGCACCATGGGATCGCAGCATGGCTTGGGTTGGAAGAGACCTTAAAGACCACGGACCCACGGAATGGTTTGGGTTGGAAGGAACGTTCTTGATCATAGAATTATGGATTCATAGAACGATTCGGGCTGGTAGGATTCCTAAATATAATGGAACCACAGAATGGAGCGGAAGGGTCCTTAAAGGTCACAGAAACATGCAATGGGTTGGAAGGGATTTGAAGGTCAGAGAACCATGGCATCCTAGAATGGGTTGGAAAGGTCCTTAGAAGTCATGGAACCATGGAATGGGTCGAACGGGTCCTTAAAGATCACAGAACCATGGGATCCCGGCACAGCTGAGTTGGAAAGACCCCAACACCCCCCAGCCCCACCCCTGCCATGGGCTGCGTGCCCCCCACCAGCTCAGGCTGGTTCCCACCCCTCCAGGGATGGGGCACCCACAGCTCTGAGCCTCACCGCCCCCTGGATAAACAACTTCCTCCCCACATCCAACCTAAATCTCCTCTTTTTTTGCTTAAAACCGCTCCCCTTGTCCTATTACAACGTGCCCGCGTCAAAAACAGGAGCGTCCTCTCGTTACGTGGGCCGACAGGGATGGGAAGAGGAGGAACAGTTTTCCCACCACCCTCCTCCGAGAGCCCCGCGAGCACAGAGCGTGATTTATTCCTTTGGTGACTTCGCACACGAAGCAAGAAAAGCGCAGGAACAAAACATTCCATCGCTGCAGACGAGAAACCAGGCGAGCGGAGCGCGACCACGCTCCGAGCCAACCCCCTCCAGATCCGGGAGGAAGGAAGGAAGCCAGGATTTCAGCTCCGAGCGATCCGCCGAGGGAAATCCGCGTCGAGGGGGGGAGAAGAACCAAGAATTCGGAGCGGTTTGCGAAGGGAAAGCCAGGATTTCCTGGCAGCACACCAGCCTCGAGTATCGAGGAGAAGCAACGCAGCGGTCGCAGGTTTGTTGCACCCAGCGTGGTCACCGCGCTCATTTACCTGCGCTAGGGCGACGCGTGGAACCCCGGGAGCGCAATAAGGAAAAGCAACGAGCTCCGAGGGCAGCAGCGCTTCCTCCTCCTCCGGGAGATTTCATTCCTTTCCGCACGCAGCAGCGCGTTTGGGAGTGGGAAGAGCACGAGGAGATTCCCAACAGGAGCGGGAGGAAGGCAGCGAGCGGACGGGAACGTTCCCCATCTCCAACGCGGCTTCCCATGCCCGGGAACCCGCTCGCGGGGTTTCCGATTTCAGGATGTTCGCCGACGTCCTGGCCGCAGCTCACAGTTCCTGTTTTCGTTTTCGGGGCTGCTCCGCGCCTCCCTGGGTCCGTGTAATCCGCTTCTGGAGGAGCCCGAGCTCGTCACGGGGCTGTAATTAGCAGCTGAGCGCGTCCCGAAGCAACAACCCCAACCAAAGGCGGGAGCGCGGGGCTGGGACCGGCACCCGGCAGCTCCCCTCGCCCCGCGGGGAACACGGAGCTGAAAGGGGGGAACTAAGGCCGGGCTTTACGCTTCCATCCCATCCCGCTCGCTCGGCCCCTTTGTGACGGGAGCTGACGGCAGCGCTTCGCCTGCTGAGCCCACACAAACGGCGTCGGGTCCTGGCAGCTGCACCCAACCCCTTCGGTCACCGCCAAGCCCCGCGGCGTCGAGGACGGCGTCCTCCGTCACCGCCGCGCTGCGTCCCCTCCGCCCCAGGCAGGGAAGTCGCATCCATAGAGGAGTATTTGACAAAAATGGGAGCAAAAATCATCCTAACAGTTCCGAGACAACCTGTTGCAACGACTCCAAGCGAGGCAGGACTCCTCCTCGCCCTGACAGCAACAGCAAAGCTTCACCTGAACGCAACGGACACGGAGACCGCCGCCATCCCCACAAACAGCCCCGCAGCAACGGCTGCAAACGGCCCCAAACCGCAGCCACCCCCAGATGGAAAACGAGGCAGCGAGGAGCTAACGCAGCGGCAGCACCACGAGCAGGTCGGGATTCACGCTAACGAGAGAGGGCTCCGCTTCCAGCGCTCGTTAAGCTTCCAGCGTTCGTTAAGCTAACGGCCAGTCCCCTCCCTTAAAGCCACCGCGCGCTTCTCATCAGATAACGCAGCAGCAACAGTTACTCAGCCTGGCGTCGTGAGCCGAGCGTGCGGGCGAAAAACGAAGCGGGGAAGCCCCCGTTTGAGCACGGGGAGCCGGGAGCCGGCCCTTCCAGCACAGCGCGTTCCTTGACAGCTGCTGCGGCGGGGTGGGGGAGTCGCGGTGTTGTTTTACAACCCGACAGCGTCAGCCTGACTTCCGACCCACCCCGAGAGAAAACGGGGACGCTCGCCCCGAATCCTCGATGCCGCCCAACGGGGGGGGGGGGGGAACGGCCGCCGGGAGGGGACGGCGCTCGCAGGGCCGAGTTCAGGTGAGGAAACCGCCCTCGAGCGGAGCGGTTTGAGGTACGACCCGAGGCGGCGGAACCACGCTGCCAGAACCACAACAAACAGCACCAGACACTGCACCCCCCCCCCCCCCCCCCCCCAGAGGGGCTGCGTGGAGCACACGGAGCGACCACGCACCATAGGGATCAGTGTCCCCTCCTTCCACCCCACGAACGCTGTATTTCAGACAAACCCCCCCCTCAAGAAGAAGCATTCCCTGTTGCTTTAAGCCGAGGCCGAAGCGTTTTATGAAGCGGCGAGGGCAAGCTCGAAGCGCGGCACGACGTTAAGGAGTTCTCTTTGGTGGGGGGGGGGGGGAAACCCTGCGGAAAAGGGATGGCTGCAGCTTTATAAAGGAAAAATAAAGATATCCAGGGAGAACAGAGCGGGGGCTCGGGGGGAAGAAGGATGTAGGGGTGGTAAAGGGGGGTGCTGCGATAAAATGGGATTTTTTGGGGAGCCGAGGGGAGCAGCCCCGCAGCAATGGGAGACACGGGCGGACCTGGCTCCTGGAGGGGGGAGAATGAGGGGATGTCGCACGGATACTTGGTACAGAATTGGGATGTCACCTGGCAGGATGGAATCGTCTGGGGGATGTGAGCTGCCAGGACCCGGCTGAGGAATTTGGGGGCGTTTGGCGGGAGGGAATTTGGGGGAGAACCGCTGGAAGTTTGCTAAAGAAATGGGATGAGTCGGGGATGTCTGATGGATGCAGGCTGAGGAACGGGGATACGGGGTGGGCACCCAAAGCAGAGGAGCTGCGGGGCCGCAGAAACCAGGGGGACATTTGCTTTAGAACGGGGATAACGGCTGGGGGGAGCTTTGGGGGCTGAAGAATGGGGTGATTTGGGGGATAGCAACGGGAGGAATTGGGGGGGGGGGGGGGGAGGGACGGACACTTGGGGGAGGAAGCGATAAATATTGGGGGGATGTTTGCTGAACAAACGGGACACGCGGGGGACGCCTGCTGGGAAGGAACCGGGGACGGGGGTGGGGGGGACAGCGGCCGGGTGTTGGCTGAGGAATTCGGGGATATCGAGGGGAGGAACCCCGCGATTCCTACGGGTGGATTTCCGCTGAAAGATTCGGGGATATTGGGCAGCAAGGGGCCGAGGGCTTTGGGGGACGTTGGCCGGACGTGGGCTCCGGGCAGAGCCGCTCCCCTCTCTCCCTCACCCCGCGACGCATTCTCCCCGACCCGGCGCCCACGAAACGCCCCGAAAAACACCGCGCGGATCGCCCTTGAACCGCGGCGAGCGGCCCCTCCACCCCCACTTCCACACAGCGCCGCGGGGCCCGCTCCCTCACGGCGGAACCCAACGGCTCCGAGGGCGGCGGGGCCGCCCCCGGGCCCTCCCCCGGCCCCGAAGCCCCGAGAAAAGGCCGGGCCCGGCGGGAGCCACTCACCGGCGCTGCGGAGAGGGACGGAGGGAGAGGGCCGCGAGGCGACGGCGGCTGTGAAGGCCTCGCCCGCCGCCGCTTCCTCCCGAGGGCCGCGGACAAAATGGCGGCGGCCGGAAGTGCCCCGCGCTCCGCTCCGCCCCGCCCCGC
>NW_018364534.1:139036-141082 GCF_002078875.1 Numida meleagris | reverse complement strand
CCCGCCGCCGGGACCCGGGAGGCGTCGCGGAGCGGTCGGGGAGGAGGAGGAGGGGGGCGGGGGGAGCGCCTCCGAGGGGCAGCGGTCCGGCAGCGGCGCCGCACTGACCTCACCGCGCTGCAGCGACGTCACGGCGCCGCCGCGCCACGCCCACACGGGGATCGAGCCACGCCCACCGTGGGATTAAGCCACGCCCACACGAAAACATCGGTCACGCCCATCCCGTGGCGTGACGTCACGGGGGGGCGGGGAAAGGGAGGGCGGGGCGAGGCGGGAAAGGGCGGGGCCGCGCGCGGGGAATGGGGGCGGGAAATGCGGTGCAACGCGCGCTGGGGAGCGCGGTGCAAACGGAGGGGAAAGCGGGGTCCGGTGCACGGGGAGGAGCTGGGATGCGAGTGCGTGGGGAAAGCGGGGTGCAGCGCATGGGAGGAGACTGGGCGGAGGGTGAGAGGAATGAGGGGGGAAGCACCGGGGTGCAGCGCGTGGGGAGTGGAATTGGGGTGCAGTGCATGGGGGGGCGGGGTGTGACGGATGGGGAAAGCGGGGGGTGTCAGACGGAGGAGAGGGTCGTGGGGTGCAATGGACGAGGGAAAACGGTGTAGCGCATGTGGGGGGAAAACCGAGGTGCAATGCACGGGGAGGGAATGGGGCGCAGTGCATGGGGGGAGATGGGGGTGGTGGAAGCCGCCGTGCAGCGCATAGGGGAGGGAATGGAGTGTAATGCATCGGGGTGGGGAAGGGACGGAACAGGCGTCTGCAGCCACAACTGAAGATTGAGGAGCCCCCAGGGAAGGGCTCCCTGCTCCGTTTCACAGCTTTTGTCCCGCCTCTGTTGAAATGTTGTTCCTCGAGGCCTCGCTAAAAACAATAAATCGCGATTATTCGGAGGGTTGGCCGATGTCAACCACCTGCGGTGCCCCAGGGAGGGGGCGGCCCCAGATTCTCTGTGCAGTGTTGGGGAGGAGAGGATGAGAATTGTTCCCGTCCTTCGCTCTGCGCCGCTGATAACGGAGCGGCCGCGGGGACACCGCTTTTCTGGGCCCACAACGGAAGGGAAAGGGAATCTCCCTCCTGAGGGCCTGTGGTGTGCGGGGGGAGGGCAGCGTCACCTCAGCTTCTGCGCTCCCTGAGGTAACAGAGCCCGGGAATGGGGGATTTTCAGGAAAAGGGCGATTTTCAGACAGAGACACCGCCGCCAAAAAAAAGTTCCACAGAGGGGCCTTCCTGAGGCGGGAAACTGACAGGGCGCCGCCATTACGCTGGGCTCTCGCGAGAGTTCCCGAGAAGACGCGCGCGGGAACCGCTTTGGCGGCCGCCATTTCCTGTAGTAACGGGAGGTGCCGTTCTCGCGAGAGTTCCTGAGGAGACGCGGGAGGGCGGTGCTCACGCGAGAGTTCCTGGAGAGCGGGGTGGCGACGCTCTCGCGAGATTTCATGAGAAGACGAGGGAGGGAGGGCGGTGCACTCGCGAGATTTTTGGGGGGATCGGGCTCTCGCGAGAGTTCCCGAAGAGAGTTGCGCGGGAGCAGCGGCGGCAGGCGCCATTTTCTTCGCTGACAGGAGGAGGCGCTGGGGAGCGGGCCGGACGCGGTGCTCGGGCCTGAAAGCGCAGAGCAACCCGCGGCGTGCGACTCTGGTAAAAGGAGCCCCGACAGAGACAAGGGAGCGGAGGAAGGAGGGGAAGAATCATACTCTACCATCCCTTAGGCCGTTTCAGTTTAAGGAATGAAGGATCTCCCCCGCCCTCAGGCAGAAGGAGGGCACTGAGGGGAATAAGGGAGTGCTTCCACGCTCCCGTGTGCTCAGGGACCGGGGCAGCGGCGATGGATTTACCTCAGGCAACATGAATGTTGCGTATCTCTTGTTTGTGAGCCTTGGGGAAGAGCCTGAGGCACACAGCAAAGGAGACAGGGCACAGAGTCCAGCTACAGGATACCTGGGGGGAGTTCACCTTAACAGAACAAAAATAGTGTCCTTCCTGACGGGCACCTGCGGTCCTTATGTACCAAAACTGCATATAAGGTGCAGAGTGGGGCTTCTCAGGCAA
>NW_018364534.1:133647-138509 GCF_002078875.1 Numida meleagris | reverse complement strand
CTCTTCTTCGGCTCTGGCTTCTCACTCTTTTAAAATGAAGAGCTGCACTTGCACGTGGGTTTCTCTTCACCGGCCCTCATCCCCACGCTGCAGCATCCCTGGAGGTCACATTACACTGCAGGTCCTTGGAATCCTATAGGGCCCACTGGGAGGCCTCCAGTTCAAACTGGAGCGTGCTCCATAGCCCTGGGACATGTTTTGAGCTCACTGCGGGGCTCTGGGGGCCCTCTAGGGTACAACAGCGGGCACTGGAGTCATCTAGGGGGTCCTGAAGCACATTGAGGGTGGCCTGGAGCATAATGGGGAGCTCTGGGAGTAAAGTTAGGTACCGCAGAGTATACTGGGAGGCTCTGTGGGGAACACTGGGAAGCTCTGAGAGGAGCCCTGGGAGGATTTTAGAGCACCAGCTCCTGCTCTGTACCTCTGAATGGTCGTCACAGCTTCTCCATCGCTACGTCCAGGAGCGCTGCTGCTTTTCTGCTGTAACCCACAGGTTGTTGGGCACCGTGCGGTTTCGCTCCATTCCCTGTCGCTGCCATGAAAGCGACAGCAGAGAAAAGCATCAACGGATCGGGACCGAAACTGGCGTTGCTGACATCACACACTGCAGTAAAGATAAAGGAGCAGACGTCGTGGGTTCACTGCACCCGAATTAAGAAGACGGCTCAGCCTCAGCAGATCATCAAAGAGAAGGGAGCTCGTAAGCTGAAACTTAACCAGCAGAATGGATAACCTGCATTTTGTCAGCTGTATACGCATAGGATTTGCTTTAGCCTGGTTTGATAATGCGCATCTTAAACCGATTTGGAGAATATTTGGAAACAGACTCGACGGATTCATCAAATATCTCTTGATGCTGTTGCCTCTGGGCTTACAGAGCTGGGGGACAAATGAAGCAGTTGGTTACCAGGCTTGGCCTGGCTAAAGCAACTCTTTGTAGCCTGTATAGTTTTATTTCTTCTTGGAATATTTGTGTGTTCTGTGCTGCACTGTTTTATGTGGACGTGCAAGCAGACGGGTGGAAGCTACGAAGAATGGAAAAGGCATAAACTGAGGCAAAGGATGGAGAGCAGAGCATATTTCTGAAAATCAATAGATAATAATGGGATTATCTAGCAAAAGGGGATTTTGCTAGATTGTAGAAAAGGGGGGAATTGAGGGAGGAAAGGGTTAGAATATGGTTTCAAACAAACAGTGAAAGATGGATGTGGGTTAATGGGGCAAGGAAACCTAGAGGCTGCTGATTGGTCGTTGGAACTGAACTGGAGATTACAGCCTGAATGAAAACCAGCCGAAGCCGCATCACCCTCCTCAACCGTGCCAAGGTCAAGAGAACACAGTGAGGAAGAGGCACGGCCTTCATCCCCACGAGCCTGGGGCCTGTCCTCTTCAATATCTTTACGGATGAGCTGGATGAGGGCACTGAGAGCACCCTCAGTTGGTTTGCAGATGGCACCGAGCTGGCAGGAAGCATCGATCTGCCCGGGGGTAGCAAGGCCCTGCAGAGGGATCTGGACAGGCTGGATTACTCAGCTGAAGAAAATGGGATGAGCTCCAACAAGACCAAGTGCTGGGTCCTGCACTTTGGGCCACAACAACCCTAGGCAACGCTACAGGCTTGGGGCAGAGCAGCTGGAAGATTGTGTGGAAGAAACGGAGCTGGGGGTGTTGGTCGATGCTGGGCTGAGCATGAGCCAGCGGTGTGCCCAGGTGGCCAAGAAGGACACAGCATCCTGGCTTGGATCAGCAATAGTGCAGCCAGCAGGAGCAGGGAGGTCATGGTCCCTCTGTACTCAGCCCTGGTGAGGCCGCACCTCGAGTGCTGTGTCCAGTGTTGGGCCCCTCACTGCAAGAAAGACATTGAGGGCCTGGAGCATGTTCAGAGGGCACGGAGCTGCGAGGGGAATGGAGCACAGGGCTGATGAGGAGCGGCTGAGGGAGCTGGGATTGTTCAGTCTGGAGAAGAGGAGGCTCAGGGGAGACCTTATCGCTCTATAACTCCTGAAGGGAGGTTGTAGTGAGCTGGGGGTCGGCCTCTTCTCTCTTGTAACAGCGACAGGACGAGGGGGAATGGCCTCAAGTTGCTCCAGGGGAGATTGAGGCCGGACATGAGGAAATACGGGCTGCTCCGAGAGAGGGGTCAGGAGCCGGGATGGGCTGCCCAGGGAGCTGGGGGAGTCACGGTCCCTGGAGGTGTTCAAGGAACGTTGAGATGTTGTGCTGAGAGCCGTGGCTTCGTGGGGTTATGGGTGGTAGGCGGACTGGATCATCTTGGAGGTCTTTCCCAACCTTCAATTCAATTCAATTCATAGAATTCCAATTCTATGATTCTACGACGCTTGGAGACGACCACCATGGGGCGCTGCGCATGCTCAAGGGCCCAGCGCCGTAACAAGGAGCATCACCTGCTTTCCCATCTTCCTGCCAGTCACAAGCAACCAAATGGGAGAGCAAACGCCCTCCGAGCTGAGATCCCGACCTTTAATACCGCGCGCTCATCCAAACCTCACGGCGACCGCTCACCGCGACGCGACGCTTCCACCTGGTGCAGCTCCCAGCCCGGAACGACCTCGACGTTCGTTTGTGCTCCCCCCACAAAAAAAACACCCCAACGCCGCGTCGCCGTCCCCACGCCGAGTCCTCCACCCTCCACGCCACGCGGAGGCTCCGAGCGGGCGCTGCGGCGATCGCCGCCCGATCTCCCCCGCCTCCCCCAAAAATAAATGGGGTCAAAAATGGTCCTACAAGATGGAATGCTTCTCGAAGGGCACCGTCAGATCCTTGGCCGCCGATTCGTCCAGGAACCAGTGCAGCTGCCCCGTGTGCGGCCGGACGCGGGCGGCGGGAAGGGGGTTCTCCTCATCGCCTTCCAAAATGCGCTGTTGGAAGAAACAGAGGAGTAATAACGACAGAGAACCGCAAAGCGAGGGCAGGTGTTGCCCGACCAATCTGGTGGCCTCCTGTGATGGAGTGACGGCATCGGTGGACGGGGGAAGGACGACGGGTGTCATCTGCCTGCGCCGCTGCAAAGCCTTTGACGCGGCCCCTCGCCACGTCCTGCTCTCTGAATTGGAGAGGTGTGGATTGGAAGGACAGACTGCTCGGTGGATGAAGAACGGGTTGGCTGGGCGCAGCCAAAGGGTTGTGACCCATGGTTCTGGGGCAGGGTGGAGGCGGTTACAAGCAGTGCCCTCCAAGGCTCGGTCTTGGGACCGGGGGCCTTCAACGTCCTCATCAATGACACAGACGATGGAATCGAGTGCGCCCCCAGCAAGTTTGTGCATGGCACTGAGCTGAGCGGTGCAGTCGATGCATGGAGGGAAGGGAAGCACCCAGAGGGAGCTGGGTGGGATGGAGAAGTGGGAGCACCAGAACCTGGTGGGGTTCAACGAGGTTGAATGCGAGGGGCTGCGCTTGGGCTGGGGAGATCCCAGGTGTTGATACAGAGTGGGGGGAGAGCTCCTGGAGAGCAGCCCTGCCCAGAAGGACCTGGGGGTCAGAAGCTGGACGTGGGCTGCATGGAAGGAGGAGTGGGCAGCAGGGACAGGGAGGGGATCGTCCCCCTCTGCTCGGCTCTGGGGAGGCCCCATCTGCCGCGCTGTGACCAGGCCTGGGGCCCCCAGCACGAGAAAGACGTGGAGCTCTTGAACGAGTTCAGAGGAGGCCACCGAGATGAGCAGAGCATGGAGCAGCTCTCCTAGGGAGAAAGGGTGAGGGAACCAGGCTCATTCAGCTTGGAGAAGAGAAGGACCCGGGGAGACCTCATTGTGGCCTTCCAGGACCTGGGCTTATTTAGTTTGGAGAAGGTCCTGGGGAGACCTCGTTGTGGCCTTCCAGGACCTGGGCTTGTGCAGCTTGCAGAAGAGAAGGCTCCGGTGAGACCTCATTGTGGTCTTCCAGGACCTGGGCTTATTTAGTTTGGAGAAGGACCTGGGGAGACATCATTGTGGCCTTCCAGGACCTGGGTTCATTCAGCCTAGAGGAGGCTCGGGGGAGACCTCATTGTGGCCTTCCAGGACCTGGGCTTATTTAGTTTGGAGAAGGACCTGGGGAGACATCGTTGTGGCCTTCCAGGACCTGGGCTCATTCAGCCTAGAGGATGCTCGGGGGAGACCTCATTGTGGTCTTCCAGGACCTGGGCTTATTTAGTTTGGAGAAGGTCCTGGGGAGACCTCGTTGTGGCCTTCCAGGACCTGGGCTTGTGCAGCTTGGAGAAGAGAAGGCTCCGGTGAGACCTCATTGTGGTCTTCCAGGACCTGGGCTTATTTAGTTTGGAGAAGGCTCCGGTGAGACCTCATTGTGGTCTTCTAGGACCTGGGCTCATTCAGCCTGGAGGAGGCTCAGGGGAGACCTCATTGTGGCCTTCCAGGACCTGGGCTTATTTAGTTTGGAGAAGGCCCCGCACCTTGAGGACCGCGGCTTTGCCTTCCCCCGTGGCCACGAAGACGACGGCGCGCGCCGCGTTCAGCACCGGGAGGGTCAGCGTGACGCGCTCCGCCGGCGGCTTCGGAGAATCCGTGATGGCAGCCACGATTTTCTCTTTCTCCTATTAAAAAGGAATTAAAACCGGAATCGGAACAAAACACGGGGATAGGCAGAGCGCTGAGAAAAGGGGAAAGGGGCCTGACCCCAACCCCAACCCCAACCCCAGGTCCCCAAACGCGCTCACCTGCAGCAGGGGGTGGTCAGGGAACAAGGAGCAGGTGTGGCCGTCCGGCCCCACACCCAGGAGCAGCAGGTCAAAGACGGGCACGGCCTCGCCCTGGAAGGCCTGCGGGGAACGGGGGGGGATGTAGGGGGGTGTTCCCAAAATCCTGGGAGGGGGTGGTTCCCCAAATCTTGGGGGGAGGTCCCCCAAATCC
>NW_018364534.1:129584-133298 GCF_002078875.1 Numida meleagris | reverse complement strand
CGTTCGGGGAGAGCCCGGGAGCGACAGCGAGGACCGTCGGGGCGGGCGCCGGGAGCCGCGGCAGCAGCTGCGCCCGGTACGCCCCGAACGTGCTCTCGGGGTGCTCGGGCGGCACCAGGCGCTCGTCGCAGAAGGCCACGAGCCACGGGCCTGCCCCGGTGGCGGCTCCGGTGGAGGCGACTAAGGGCAGCTCCCGGGCCAGGAGCCCCACCAGGCTGCCTCCGGAGAGCCCCAGAGAGAAGCGGCCGTCGCTCCCGGCCGCCCGCTGCACCACGAGCTGCGCCAGGGCCGAGCCCAGCTCCTGAGGGGACGGGAACACCGAGATGCGGCCCGGCATAGCGGCGGCCGGAAGAGGAGCGGCGGCCGGAAGAGGAGCGGCGGACGCCGGATGTGACGTCACAGCTGGAGGCGGAAGTGGGGAGCGGCTTCGCCGCGAGAGGCGGAAGTGGGGAGCGCTGCGCGTTGCGTAGCAACCTGCGGCCTAGCCGAGGGTTGAGGTCTCGGCCTTGCGTGAGGTCTGCAGACCCGCGCCCGCAGCCTCAGCCCGGCCTGAGAGAGCTCACCGCTCTCCTTCAGTGAGAAACAGTGGAAGGAGACGCTGCACGCAGCCATCCCTCTGTGTTAACTCTCACCTGGCTCCCGTGCCCCCCCAAAGAATGAAAACATGTCACAGCTTGCTCAGCAGCGCTCACGTTAACATTTCCTCAGGCTTCGCTCACAGCACGGCCGCTCTCCATCCTCTCCCTGCACCCCAAAGCCTGCTCCGAGCTCAGAGGCCTCAACCCCTCACGTCCGAACTCCCAGCCCTAACAGCTTGGCACATGTGAGATTTCCAGGCGTCATTAAGGTAAAACGTGACCTAACGCAATTAAAGACTGCTCTGTTAAAAACCTAACTTGTTAAGTACAGTCCGCAGACGGAGCACAAACAAACCCGCGCGGGGCACGTCCATAAATATCACCGCAAAACCTCTCCCACCGACGCAGTGCAGCAGCGGGGAGCAGTTACAAAAATACTCTCTATCTGTGTGGCAGCGGGTTAATGGGGTCAGTGCTCGCTGGGTTAATGTGCTTTAGGTGAGGGCAACACCCCGTCAGAGGTTTCCCTGCTGGTGCTTTCGCTGTCGGAGGGTCTCAACGTTGCCTATATCAGCTTCCCACAGGCATCATCTTTTCAGTTAATCATCGTTTTCCTTGAAAGGTTTGATCCAGGCTCGATCATAACGCCACTTTTCCGGAGCAAATCCTGGCGTAAAGGCATTCATCCAACGGAACGTATTTCCCCAGCTTTAGATCCAGGAAATACAGCCGGTCCGATGTCTGGTGGGGGTCAAAGCCTTCCCTCTGCAGGCGGGTCTTCTGGATCTTAAAAGTGCCTTCAAAGAAGGGGAAAAAAAGAAAATATTTTGCAGGAAACACGCTGTATCCAAAACGCCGCGAGGGAGAAACATCGCATTTCAGTTTTAGTCAGTTTTGCTTAAGAATTTGCAGATGTTCTGGTTGCCACCGTGTTCTTAGGTGAAGCTTGTGCCATTTTTTCCTTCCCCAAAGACACAGAGAGGCTCTCTGGATTCCCAGAAAGAAGAAAGAGCTCTCTGGATTCCCAGAAAACTGGAAGGACTCTGTGGATTCCCAGAAAGTAGAAAGAGCTCTCTGGATTCCCAGAAAANGAAGGACTCTGTGGATTCCCAGAAAGTAGAAAGAGCTCTCTGGATTCCCAGAAAATGGAAAGCACCAAAGCAAGCAGCCAACGCATCGCCTGTTGACGTGGCTGCTGGTTGTGTTACAAGCAAAGGGAATGGGAACGTGGACACGGTGCGACCAGAACAAGACCATGCAACAGCCCACAAAGGGCAGCAGACGGTGTGGCACGGAGTTAGAGGGGCTCAGAGCCTCTTCCCTTTTTTTTCCGCAGCACTCTGTGCACGCAAAGCTCCTCCATAGCCACGTGGATACCATTTCTGAGAGCTTTCTTCCTGCTGTTGGGCGCAGTGCTCCAGTTTTAAAGCCTCTCACGAGCTTGTTGCTTGCTCAAGACTGAGCTCCAGCTTTTATTAATGGCATTTGTGGACTGCAAGCGAGGATTTTATTACGCAACCTCTGGCAGAAGATGGATGGCAGCCAACCAAGTGGCTCCAGTTACAGCACATTGCCTGAAGGGCTGCTTTCTCAGCTCTCTGCCGAATAAAAGTTGCCTCTTCGAGCTGAAATTTGGCCGAGAGCAGCAGATGGGGATCGCCCCTACCTGTGGTGTCAACCTGGGGTGAAAGACGGAGGAAGATGGGCCGGGCGTAGGAAGGCAGCACCTTCTGGAGCTCCTGGTACAGAATGTTGGGGTTCACTTTCATTTTAGGATCTGCGATTGCTGCCATCCCAGCTTTTCCTTCCACCCCTGAAATAAAAGAAGTGGAGAAACCAAGAGGCAGCAGGAGTTTAGCATGAAATATTTAAGAGATTTAAGTGTAGATACGGGCTGCAGAGTTTGGCAGAGAGGAACCTGATGAGGTTTAACAAGAGGAAGTGTAGAGTTCTACACCTGGGGAGGAACAACAGCACGCGTCAGTCCGGGTTGGGGCTGAGCTGCGGAAAGGAGCTCTGCAGAGAAGGACCTGGGGGTCCTGGTGGCCAACGGTTGACCATGAGCCAGCAGTGTGCCCTGGTGGCCAAGAAGACCAGTGGTGGCCAACAGGTTGACCAGTGGTTGACCAACAGTTGACCACGAGCCAGCAGTGTGCCTAGGTGGCCAAGACGGCCAGTGGTGGCCAACAGGTTGGCCAACGGTTGACCAACAGTTGACCATGAGCCAGCAGTGTGCCCTGGTGGCCAAGAAGGCCAATGGGAGCCTGGGGTGCATTGCCCAGAGCGTGGCCAGCAGGGCGAGGGAGGTGCTCCTCCCCTCTGCTCTGCACTGGGGAGGCCCCATCTGGAGCACTGGGCCCAGTGCTGGGCTCCCCAGTTCAGGGCTGACGGGGAACTGAGCCCAGCGGAGGGTGCAGAGATGGTGGGGGCCAGGAGCATCTCCCTTATGCCCACATCTCAGGTTATTCCTACTGCTCAGAGTGAATGCAACAGCATCAAACTCCCCTTTCAGCCTCTATTACATCCTTTCCTTTTCACGTGCCTGGTTCCAGTAGAGGTGACCAAGTTCTACCTGTCCCACAGCGTGACACACACTCGGTACGTTCACTTAATATTTTCCATTCTCCCTAAAGCTTTTGAGTTCTGAGTTGAGACGTTACCTGGCACTTCCACTCCGAACACCGCGACGTCCGTCTGGTTGAGGATGTGACTCAACATCCCTTCCACTTCTGTGGTAGAGACGTTCTCCCCACGCCATCGGAAGGTGTCTCCGCTGCGATCTCTGAAGTACATGTAGCCGAGCTCATCCATCACCAACACATCTCCTGGAGGGAGAGAAGACACCAAATCACTCTGGGACTCGGCTCAGCTGCTCTCACCCTTACCACCCTCTGATATCCCCACCAGATGCTGCACTGTCTTCTTCCCATGGAGCTGCAGAACCCTGTGAGTGACTTTCCACCACCGTGCACTGCACCTCCACATTACGGGAGAGAACAAAGCTGTGGCTGCAGAAAAAGGGCAGAGGAAAACCTCCCCCTCCTTGAAACGAAAACATTTCTCGTTAAATCCAGAGCAGCTCAACAGCTGGCAACTTCCAAACACTGACACATCTGCTCCTCTCAAAAGAAAATCT
>NW_018364534.1:122271-129140 GCF_002078875.1 Numida meleagris | reverse complement strand
ACAGTGCTGAGGAACGCTTGCAGCACCAGTGAGTCCAGTACCTGACAGGTAGGCCTGGTCCCCCTTCTGAAGCACGTTGTAAGCGATCTTCTTGTGGGTGGCACTCTCATTGACGTAGCCATCGAAGCGACGCAGGGGATCCTGTTGATTTATCTGACCCACAAGTAATCCTGGTTCTCCTGCAGGAAAGAGGACCAAACAGCACAAGATGATACCGAGTTACGATGGATTCCATCACACCAGTGCTTGTCTCAAAGATCTTCAGTAAATGAACAGATCCATCATCAGGGATCCAGAAGTAAAAACCCCTATACGACACCGGAAGCCCCTTACATCTATCAGAGCTCATTATGTATTTGTACTTAGAACAAAGAACTGCAGTAAATTAGTTCAAGTCAAGGCTCACCTGGGCGACACGGGACACACAGCCCCCTGGAATCGCGGATCAGCTCCATTGTGTCCTCATTCACCTTCACCAAACGAATGGGATAAACGTTGGGCAAGATCCGACTGTTGAAGCCGCAGGCACCAACCTTCCAAAAGACAGAAAAAAAAACAAAAGGCTGAAGAAAATGGCTTGGGTTTTGTATGCTGGGAATTCTCTGCTCTTTATTCCCTCTCCATTTAAGAGGGAAATTTGCCCCGAATGTAAGAGTTTTTCCAGGTTTTTTTGTGCACGCTGCTCTTATTTACCCACTTAGCTCTTTATCACCTCTAGAACGCAACGTGTGGAGGAACCGGGGAAGCAAGCAGAGCTTGTTCCCTTCCACGCGCTCCTCTCCTCCATCTCCTCTTCCCTCACCTTCCCGTCCAAGTTGGCGATGCTGCAGTTGCACTCCGTGGCTCCGTAGAACTCTCCGATCTGCTTGATGCGGAAGCGCTTGGTGAAGTCCTCCCAGATGGTGGGCCTCAACCCGTTGCCCACCGCCAGCCGCACGCAGTGCTGCGTTTCCGACTCTCGGACTGGCTGGTTCAGAAGATACCTGCAGATTTCCCCGATATACTGAATAATCTGAAGCAGCAAACACAAAGACATCGCTCAGGCTGGGTTCTAGGCGCGCTCCAGGAAGACTGGGGGAACGAGTGGTCGGCCGTAAGCGAAAAGCTCGATGTCACAAACTGAAATCTGAGTGGGGATCCCATTACCATCTATAAATATTCCTTACGGGAGAAGGGCACGATAAACACCAGGAAGGAGAAAGAGCTGCTTAAATTAGTAGGTGATGCTGGCACCGACGCAAGCAAGGATTTAGCGACGATGAGCTGCCAGGAGAACTCAAGTTTTCCAAGACCTTTCCCCCAGTTACAACAGATGTTTGTGTTCTAAGATTCAGTCTTGACGACTTTAAAGAGGGAGCAGGTGAGGATGGGTGAAGGACGCCCCGAAGTCTCAATCCTACGTCCCTATGGTGGCACTAGCAATTTAATCATGCCGCGGCACAAGTAATAGAGAATTCATGAAGGTTTGTTTGGGTGCTGTTATTTTTTTCTAAGGCCAGAAGTGACCAAAGCGCTGATTTAAAAGCTCTTGTGTTTGTATTCCATTCTAACATACCCTGAAAACACGAAATTTCTACCACTGACTTCACTCGGGACGGAAACTCTCCCTTCATTGGAGCCTTCTTATTTTCTATAATGCACCGAGAATACTGGGAGGGGGAATATTTCTACAAAACCCACTGAAAACTTCACAAATCGGATCGTTTGGATATGCATGAGGATTTTAATTCATCCAAATTGTAACTCAGGGGGAACAGGAATGTCGTCTTGCAGCACTTGGGGATCTCTCTTCAAAATCCCACCTATTGTGGCCACGCTTCTAATCCCACTCATTACGCCAACCAGTATCAAACCGTATTGATCCCTTCCATGGCTCTGGGACAAGGGGACTACGTGGAGATGGGCAGCGAAGCAGCGAGCCCGCAGAGCCCTCACCGTGCATCTGTACTTGGCGCAGTCATCCCAGAAGCGACTGGCGGAGAACTTCTTCCTGATGACCACGGTGAGGCCGTGGATGAGGCACTGGCCGACTCCCATGATGTTACCTGGAAAGCAAAGAGCCCCAGGTTGGCGTGGGGCTGTTGGTGGGGACACGTGGAGGATCCCAGCGTGGGTACAGAGCTCACCTGCGGAGTGGTAGAGCGGAAGGCAGTTGTAGACGACGTCCTCCGGGTGCATTCTGTAGGCGTAGTACCCAAAGGCAGCGATGCGATAATACCTGCAAGAGCACGGCCCAGGATGAGGACGTCGGGTGGACAAAGCTTCAGCTTTCACGAAGTGAAAAGCAGCGAAAGAAGGAGTTATCTCTTTGGGTCCTCACCTGCTGTGCACCACGATGGCAGCTTTGGGCATTCCTGTCGTACCCGAAGTGTAGATGTAAAAGAGCCGATCTGGAAGAGCAGAAAAGAGGCGTCAGGCAGAGTGACCTCAGCTCTTGGAGAAAACCAAGGTGTTTTTAGGCTTTGGGGAAAGGTGTTTTTAGGCTTTGTTCCTATTGGAGCCGTTGAGGATGGGCTTTGACCGCAGCTCAAAGGCTGACATGGGCGTTGAAGTGTAGCCCGAGGAGAAGGCCTGGATGTTGTCCACACAGAGGTAAAGAAATAAATGCATACAAAGAGTTGGCAGAGCTCTGAGGACGAGACCCACACATCTCTACGCAAATGGTCCTGGAATTTGGTGAGCTCTTCAGCTCAGACCCTAACTCCAAAGCAATCAATGGGAAAGGCCTCACCCTGCGTCTGAGGGCAGGGCAGGATACCTAAGGCCCTGCAATGAAAAATCTGAAGGAAGAAATGCCTCAAGCCTCTTTCGCAGCATTGTTCCACCCATGGGAAACAAATACCCCAAACAGGAATCTCGTGCCCGACTGATCTCAGATGTGCGTGGAAACCTCAGCTACGGAGCAGCTTAATCCAGAATACCTTCAAACCAGGATCTTATATTTTGTTTTCTTGCAAATCTCAGCTACTGAGAAGCTTAATCCAGAATGCCCTGGAAACACAATCTTACATTTTGTTCTTTTTCCCCATTTTTTTTCCTACTTGTGACCCCAAACAGAATCGATTTAATCCCTCTTTTGCTGTCTCCTAGCCCAGCTCTGAGTGACGTGGTTTCGTGGGCATGGTGGTGATGGGTTGATGGTTGAACTCAACGATCTTAGAGGCCTCTTCCAACTTTGATGATTCTACAGGTCTATGATTCTTACAGACATCCCACAAAGAAATAAAGACTGCTGATAACACGACCATCCAAGCCTTTGGCTGGGATCTGAGTTGGCGGCGACTTCGACGCGGTGCTCAGAAGAGGATCCAGGTGCCTGGTCTCTGCAGGAACAACTTCTGGGTTATAGTCACCGGAGCAGAACTTGGCCATGTTCTTCCCCAGCATCCCGTTCACTTCGGTGATTGCTGCAACACAAAGCAAGAAATGCTTTGCAAGAAATGTGACATGGTAGGCAGCGGCAAAAATAATCTGAACAATGTCCTGTTGTGCCCCAAAACGTCACTGCAATGAGAGGACCCGAAGAACTAGTTGCACATACCAACCCATTCTATTGTTCCATGGCTCTATGACCTTCAAGGACCCTTCCAACCCAACCATTCTATGGTTCTGTGATCTTCAAGGACCCTTCCAACCCATTCTATGGCTCTATGATCTTCAAGGGCCTTTCCAACTCAACTATTCTATGGTTCTATGATCAGGAAGGTCTCTTCCAACCCATTCTATGGCTCTATGATCTTCAAGTACCCTTCCAACCCAACCATTCTATGGTTCTATGAACTTCAAGCACCGTTCCAACCCAACAATTCTATGGTTCCAGGATCTTCAAGGACCGTTCCAACCCAACCATTCTACGGTTCCATGATCATGAGGGTCCCTTCCAACCCAACCCATTCCATGATTCTATGACAACTCAGGCACCCGGGTGACCCACCTGAGGACAGCTCTCCCCCAAAAATCACCGCTTTGGCGCCCGACGTCGTTATGCAGTAAACCAGAGAATCCAAGCGCAGATTGAAATTAATGAGGGCCGCTTCGATGCCGACCTTCGCCATCCCCAGCCAGAGGCCAACAAACTCGGGGCGGCTCTCCATGAAGATGGCGATGACGTCCCCCAGGCGGAAGCCCTGCTGGTAGAAGAAGTTGGCCACGGCGTTGGAATACTCGTCCAGCCACCGGAAGGTCCACTTCTCCCCCGTGGCCTCGTAAATCAGGGCCACTTTGTCGGGGTTCCGGCGGACGACGTCCTGGAAGATCTTGGGAATGGTGTTTTTGGCTTTTTGGTGCCATCGTAAGTTGTACTTGACTCGTAACAGCACGGAGAGGCCGCTGAAGCAAAGAAAGGGAAGAAATGAGAAATCCAGAAGGAATTACAGCATTCTCCAGAAGGAATTGCAACGTTCTCCAGAAGGAAATACAACACTGATACCAACATCAATGATCCTCTCTGTTGGGACACTCTTGGTGTTATCTGGAAGGCCACCAAGTTTCGTGATGGCTCTCGTTGGCCTACTTTATAATCTTGGGTTTATATTGAAATTAATTCGTTTTTATTTTCATTTTTTTTCAAAGATTGATGCTTCTGGGTCAAATATAGCAACAATTTCCACATGGGAAAACGGACCCATGTGGGAATCCCATTGGAATCCAACCCCTTGGACGCCTCAACCACGCTGACGCTGAACTTTGGACCGCTGCAGCCCTGCGGAAAACGACGACTTTTAGCATTATGGTCAAAAAAGTCCCAAACACATGAAGGATTCTGGCATTTCCCATGCCTCCAATCAGGGGGAATCCATAAATCTGAACGTTGATACCAACTCAAACAAGAGATGCTAAGCCACGGGTCTTTCTGTTAAGGATATGAGCGGGGGGAAAAAAGGACTTTGCAACGATTGCTTTCACCCAGAAAGGAAATATTATCTAACATAGGCAGCATTTGTCTTTCCAGGGTGTTTTTTCAGCATTTTTGTGCTATTTTACACAATTTTATGCCTTAGGATCTGTGATTACTTAAGCAATAAAAGCCAACACCACCACTCATGAAGCAAAGTGATGAAGGAAACAAAGCCAGCGGTTCCCCTTTCACCCCTGGGATGACAGAGGGGAGGAAGAAAACGCAGATTTCAACGTTCTCATGTAACAAATGATGGATAATACACCAGAATATCCCAACCACACATCCCAACCACCCACACCACCGACCCTATTCCCTCCTGGAGACGGGCAGACGGAGGCAGCGCGGTGCTGCTCCCTTCCGCCAACATCAAAGAGGGAAAGACTGTGCAAGGAGACTTTGGAAGAATCCCCAGAAACTCCAAAGGTTGTTGAATATTGGCCCTTAAAGAAACCCCCGCAGCTCTCACGGCTGAACGTCAATGAGCACAGAGGGGAGGGGGAAGGGATCCTACGAACGGGGCTGTTGGCAGCGGTTGGGTTGCGCGGCGACCTTCCGCGGAGCGGTGCCAAGCGCGGAACAGAGGACCCTTTTGTCTCACGAGCCACACTTTCCAGATACTTAAAGGGCTTTATTCCGCCCGGTTTATTCTCTGCCATTCTTCCCAGCTCGCCGGGAAATCAGGAGGAAACAGCTCTTCAAAGCGCAGTGACAGCCGCGGCAAAGCCAGGCAGCGCTGGCCAGGGCAACAGCCCTAAATCCTTAGGAATAAAAAGCACAACCCCCCACCCCAACAACAAAAAAAATGGGCTAAAAACTCAGCGAGACACCCTCGACATCTCGCAGGAATGACAGTACTCCTTGCTCGCGCTGCTCCCATCCCCAGATTTCCCTCCTTGCAGGCAGAGAGGAGAGCAGGGAACGTTGCGGCGTGGTTACACCCTCACATCAGTGGGGCTGAACGGCAGCCGGTGGGGCTGGCCCCAGTGCTGGCACTGGGGAGGAGCTGGAAGCGCGGGGATGGCAGCGGGGTGGGTGCGGGATGTGCATCCTGCAGGGTACCAGGTTCTGGGGACCAGGCACTGGGAATTAGGCACCAGTTACTGGGCACTGGGTACAGGGTACTGGGCACTGGGAACAGGGTACTGGGCATTGGGAATGGCGGTACCAGGCACTGGGCACCGGTTACTGGGCAGTGGGAACAGGACACTGGGTACCAGGTTCTGGGCACTGGGAACAGGACACTGGGTACCAGATTCTGGATACTGGGTACCAGGCACTGGGCACAGGGTACTAGGCCCTGGGAAGAGGGCACTGGGCACAGGGACTGCGCACTGAATGTAGGGTACTGAGCACTGGGTGCCAGACACTGGGTACTGGGTACCAGGTTCTGGGCACTGGGCATCAGGCACTGGGAAGAGGACAGTGGACACTGGGAAGAGGACACTGGGCACCAGGCACTGGATACTGGGCACCGGGTTCTGGGTACTGGGAACAGGGTATGGGGCACTGGGAACAAGACACTGGGCACCAGATTCTGGGCACAGGGTACCGGGTACTGGGCACAGGGCACTGGGTGCCAGACAGTGGATACTGGGCACCAGGTTCTGGGCACTGGGCACTGGGAAGAGGACACTGGGCACAGGGAACGGGGCACTGAGCACTGGGAACAGGACACCAGGTACCAGATTCTGGATACTGGGCACCAGGTTCTGGGCACTGGGCGCAGGGCACTGGGTACTGGACAGTGGACACTGGGAAGAGGACACTGGGCACCAGACACTGGATACTGGGCACAGGGTACTGGGTACTGGGAACAGTGCACTGGGCACAGGGCACTGGGTGCCAGACACTGGATACTGGGCACCAGGTTCTGGGTACTGGGCACTGGGTATGGGGCACTGGGAACAAGACACTGGGCACCAGATTCTGGGCACAGGGTACCGGGTACTGGGAACAGGGCACTGGGCAC
>NW_018364534.1:120771-121092 GCF_002078875.1 Numida meleagris | reverse complement strand
CTGGGCGCAGGGTACCGGGCACTGGGCACAGGGCACTGAGCACAGGGTACCGAGCACAGAGCTCCGAGCCCCGCAGCACTTACAAGAGGTCCCGCAGCGCCGTTTTGCAGACGACCCGCAGCAGCCTCCACCCGCCGCTGCCCAGGCCGATGCCCAGCGCTGCCGCCAAGCTCCACGCCCACGGAACCCCGAAGAACCGCATCAGCCCGAGCGAACCCAGCGACGCGGTGCACACCCCCACGGGCTGCATGCTGCGGAGGGAAGGAGCGGTCACAACCACGCGTCCCGGAGCCCCAGAACCACGAGCCCAGGCCCCTCTCC
>NW_018364534.1:116905-120731 GCF_002078875.1 Numida meleagris | reverse complement strand
GCCCCGCACCCCGCTCCTTCTGTACCTTGCGCCCCGCACCGCTCCGCCGCCCGCAGCGGATCCGACCGCGGAGCTCCGAGCTCCGCTGCGGGAGAACCGGGGGCTGCTTCCCCCCACCCCCCACCCCCCCGAGGTGGGCGGGACCGCCGGCAGCGCGCGATCTGATTGGCGGAGAGCTCGGAAGCCGGCCTCTGATTGGGCGAGGCGAGGGGCGGAGCTGTCCGTGGTGGAGAGCGGAGCGGAGCGGAACGGAATGGAGCGGAGAGGAGCGGGGGTTCCAGTTCGCTGCCCTCCCGGCGAAGAAAGGGGGAACCGGGCAAAACGCACCGGGAAAAGGTGTTCGAGCCGTAACTCTAATAGAAAACGGGGTTGCCCTTTTTGTTTCTCCCGTTAATGCAGAGCGGAATGGAGGTTCCATCCCGCCGTCCTCCAGGGAGAAAACCAGGACAGCAGCGCCGGGAAAAGACTTTTTTTTTGGCCTTAATTCTAAGAAAAAAACGACTTGCTGTTTGCTCGTTTGCCTGTCTGCCCCGTTAAAACGCAGCGCTGGGCGCTGTCCCATGGCTGCGCCCCATCTCTCATCTCCCAACGCCGTCCCATTGTGGGATCTGCGCCGGGACCCGACGCGGCACCGGCCCCGCCAGCATTGACCCCTCGGTTTAATCCGATTGATTCTATGAATAGCAGCCAGGAGCACGGGGGGGGGGATCGGGGGCTGCACGTCTCATCCCGCCCCGATCGGGCGCTCACCGCTCCGCACATCTCCCATTGGGATCCACCGTGCCCCCCCCCCAGCCCCCATGGCCGCTCTGTTCGCCGGGAAAGTGTTGATCGTCAACAACAGGGACCGGGATGAGGTGGAGACGGAGCGGGAGCTGGGCTTGGCCCTGGAGAACAGGGTGATGCTGCTGTATTTCGGGGAGGCGGAATGCCCGCGGTGCCGGAGCTTTGCGCCGCGGCTGAAGGATTTCTTCGTGCGGTTGACGGATGAGTTCTACGTGGAACGGGCGTCGCAGCTGTGTCTGGTGTACGTGTCCCGAGATGCCACCGCGCAGCAGGAGGAGGCATTCCTGAAGTCCATGCCCAAGAGGTGGCTGTCGTTGCCCTTCGGGGATGAGTTCAAGAGGTGGGTGATTGGCTTGGGGGGTTCTTCGAGGTCGTAGAACTGTGGAATGATGGAGTGGCTGGGAGGGAAGGGACTGTAATGTTCATGGAATCATAGACTGGGTTGGGTGGGTAGGGAACTTAAAGATCAGAAAATTATAGATTGGGTTGAGTGGGAAGGGAACTTAAAGACCATAGAGCCACAGAATGGTTTAGGTTGGAAGAGTCCTTAAAGGTCACAGATTCGTAGAATCACGGAGTGGGTTCGGTTGGAAGGGACCTTAAAAGATCATAGAACCATGCAATGCCTTGGGTTTGGGTTGGAAGGGTCCTTAAAGATGATAGAAACATGCAATGTCTTGGGTTTGGGTTGGAAGGGTCCTTAAAGATGATAGAAACAGAGAATGGGTTGGGTTGGAAGGGACTTCAATGATCATAGGTTTGTAGAATCATAGAACCATAGAAGCACAGAAATTCTTGAGTTGGAAGGGTCCTTAAAGATGATAGGATTATAGAATCATAGGAAGACGGAATCATGGAATGGTTGGGCTGAATGGGACCTCAAAGATCATAGGATCATAGAATGACAGAATGGGGTGGGTTGGAAGGATCCTTAAAGGTCACAGAATCAGAAAATTGTAGGGTGGCTTGGGCTTGGAATTGACCTTGGAGATCATAGAACCGTCAAATGGTTTGGGTTGGAAGGGACCTTAAAGATCATAGAACCAACAAATAATAGAATCCTAGAATTATAGATTCATGGAATCCGAGATTCGTACAATCGTAGATTCATTGAATGGTGGGGTTGGAGGGATCCTTAAAGATCGTAGGACCACAGAACCAGAGAACAGTTTGGGTTGGAAGGGACCTTATGGCCCATCCAGTCCCAATCCTGCTGCTGTATGCTGACTGCCACTCACTCAATTAGGAAATGTGCATGTATTTACCACCACCTCATTAGCAACTGGGCAAGCCGCGGGTAATACTGAGAATTACTTCCATCCCCTCTTGGAGCAAGCTACAATTTCAGGCTTTGTACTGCAATGAATATTGAGGAACTCTGGGTGAGGTGGGACGACCGCGACACGTCTTGAATCGAGGTTTCTCCCCTCTGCAGGGAACTGGAGCTGCGCTTTGCGGTGTCCGAGGTGCCCAGGGTGGTGGTGCTGAAGCCCAATGGGGATGTCATTGTTGGGAACGCTGTGGATGAGATCACCAGCATGGGTCCTGCCTGCTTCCAGAACTGGCAGGAGGCGGCCGAGCTGGTGGACAGGAATTTCCGATTGGCGGAGGATTTCGATGACTGCGCCAGGAGAAGCATCACCGACCCCCTCCGCCGCCTCAAGTACAAACTGGGCAAGAGGGAGGAATCCAGGAGTGAAGAGCAGAAAGAGGACGATGACGAGTCCTTGTAGGGGCTAGCTGGGACATCCCTTGTGTTGCTGTCCCAACGTGATTGGTTGGGGACATCCCTTGGGTTGCTGTCCCAATGTGATCAATTAGGGATGTCCCTTGGGTTGCTGTCAACATGATTGATCAGGCAAGAGGGAGAAATCCAAGAATGAAGAGTAGAAAGAGGACGGTGATGAGTCCCTGTAGGGGCTTGCTGGGACATCCCTTGGGTTGTTGTCCCAGTGTGATCGACTGAGGACGTCCCTTGGGTTGCTGTCCCAATGTGATCGACTGGGGACATCCCTTGGGTTGCTGTCCCAGTGTGATCAACTGGGGGCATCCCTTGGGTTGTTGTCCCAGTGTGATCGACTGGGGACATCCCTTGGGTTGCTGTCCCAATGTGATCAACTGAGGACATCCCTTGGGTTGCTGTCCCAGGGTGATTGACTGGGGACGTCCCTTGGGTTGCTGTCCCAATGTGATCGACTGGGAACATCCCTTGGGTTGCTGTCCCAGGGTGATTGACTGGGGACAACACCAACACCAACATCTCTCTGTCTTCAAAAACTCAGCTAAAATTGCGTTGGTTTTCTGAAAGGCAAATCGTTCTGAAACAAGCCCGTTCTGCCCCACTGTGTGGCTCCTCGTGCCGTCTGTCGCTCATTTACGGGTTCTCCATTCCCACCACAAGGGGATGAGCCAAGAATTTAGAAACTTGCGGGATGCAAAGGATCCGGGCAATGCTGGCAGGCAGACGGAGAGGCTGCGCGAGGGCGGCCGGTTCAACTTGTTTTCTCACTTAATCCTCTTCACCCAGCAAGTTGGACAGGTAGGCGAGGAATAATCCCATAAAACAAATGGTTGGGAGGGACTCCGCGTTACGTACGTCCTTCTCCGGGTGCTCCCCGTGCTCTGTAGGGCACCGAGTGAAGAGATGCAAGTAAAACCTGAAAGTCCTTTTGGGTCATGTACCTGGGAAGGAGCGGGGCGATGCTGCATTTCCTCGGGGCGACGAGCGGCAGTCGGTGGAGCGACAATTGGAGGAAAAAAATCATGATTTTAAGGACAAATAATGACCATGGAGAAATGGGAAGGAGGTGAAGGGCAATGTTTTCACCTCAAAGTGAATACCATGGCTATAAACTGGCACTCAGGTGTTGCTAGTCCCCATGTCAATAGAAAGACACCCGACACTGGAATTTATGGAAAGAGAAGTAATATAAAAGGTGGACTTTTACCAGCCCTGCCCATTGGGTTTTTAACTGACTGGGTTTTCAAACTCATTGAGTTTTTAACCCGTTGTGTTTTTAACTCATTGAGTTTTTAACCC
>NW_018364534.1:90930-116325 GCF_002078875.1 Numida meleagris | reverse complement strand
AAGATCATGGAACCATGGAATGGGTTGGGCTGAGTCCTCAAAGATAATAGAACCATGGAATGGGTTGGGCTGGGTCCTCAAAGATAATAGAACCACAGAATGGGTTGGGTTGGGTCCTCCAAGATTATAGAATCATAGAATCATATGATGGATAGGATTGGAGGAATCCTTAAGGATCATAGGACAGCTTGGGAGGTCCTGCACAAAGCTCTACCACAGAAGGGTTGGAAAAGAGCCTATTTTTCTGCGGGGGAACTCAAAGCGACAGAAACCCTGAAACTGAAGGGAGGAGAGAACTCACCGCCCACCTCCACAGCCTCAGATCAGGATGGAAACATTAATTTTTTCCAGTTATTATACCTTACAGATAGACGGTGTCATTCTTGCCTTTGCTTTTTGCTACGTGACACCATTTCCCCCCTAGAATACCCCACGCACAAATAATCTGCAGACGCAAGTGGAATGACAAAGATGCCTCCCAGCTTGCAGGCAGCAACGGGTTAAAAAGCGAGCACGGGGTAGGAGGATCCGTCTGATCCTACCGATAGCCGGGGAAGGGAGTCATTTCATAACTCCCAAAAGGAATGTGGAAAATCCACATAGCCTGACACCAGCCCGAGGTTCCCGTCCCACGCCGACGGCGCGTAGCTCCGCTCCCCGTCCGACGCAGGAGGAGCGCGGCGGAGACTCCGGAGTCTGCAAAGGGAACAAGGACACCGACAGCGACGCCGCTTCTGGCTTCATCAGCAAACAGTGAGGTGCAACAGTGATGGCCAAGAGATTTTATGGCTTTTTTTTCAGCAGTTGGATGCGATGATCCCCGTGGGTCCCTTCAAAATCTGGATATTCGGTGACGCTATGGTTCTATGACTCCATGATTCCATGATTCCTGCTGGATCTTTTAGCCGAGGACAGACAGTGAAAGAGATGGAAAATCTCTAAGAGATGAAAAGCCCTCTCTAAGAGATGGAAATTATTCTCTACAGGTCGCCTGAGCCAACATTTCCTCTTGCAAATATTACACTACATGAGAGAGACCGACACAGAAATGCACCACGATTGCATATGGATGTTCAAGGCTTTTGATATCCAAGCTTTGCTAAGGGAAAGTTTCCCAAACTTGAGTTTCTCTTTGCTGAAAAGAGGAAATTTGGCCATTAAAACCTGCTTCGGTTGTTTCTCTGAAGACACTGGATACAGCTCTACTGGATTTTCTATCTACTCTACCAGAGTTTCTACCGAAACCCATAGGATGAGTTGGATTAGAAGAGACGCGCATCCACTTCCAACCTCAAAGGAATAAATGCAGAGCGGTGCTGACCATGAATGGGTTGGGATCCCGGGACAAGGCTCAGATTGTGAATGGATTCCCAGGGAGATTCCTTCCACCTGGGCACAGCTCCCATTCGGGAATCCCAGCTGCTCCCTGGGCTCCATCCCATAGCCCTGTGCCTGGGCACCGCGCCGGGGAAGTGCTCCGCGTCACCGAGCACCTGAAGAGCATCAATGGGAAATTTCAGTGCCTCCGAGAGCTCTTCCAAAAAGGTAAAAATAAGAATAATAATAATCACTTATTAAATAAAAAAAATAAAATAAAAACTGATGATTATTAAAAACAAAAATAAGAAATTTCCATGTTGGCTCGCAGAACAAGTAGATTACTACTGACATGGGCAAAAGCGATCCTGTGTCGTTCTTTATTTGCTTAAAACAACGAGCTTAGGTGGCTTGAAGGCTATCTCCAACTCTGCTTCTCTCTTTGTGGGTGTTTAATTATGCCAATGGCTTCTCCTGTAACGAAGAGCGCTAACGGATAAAACATCGCAGCACTCGGCCCTCTGAGTGCACGGATTTCCTCCGAACATGATGCAAAAAGAAAAACCTGAAGTGCTCTCAAGAGCTCTGGGATGACTTGCAAGCTGAGCAGGCTCCCGGAATCCTTGAGCATTAACAAAATACACCCGAGAAATTTCCTTCCCTGCAATGCTGCTCCCTCCACCCACAGCCGTGAGCTGTGGCTGCGGGTTGTGGTGTCTGCTGGCCCCGCGGCACGTTGAGCAAGTTGGGTGGGTGATGCTCCTCCAAAAAACCACGGCGATGCTCTTTGCTTTGAGTGGAGTTTTGCTCATAGCAGCTCCCAAACGATGCCGGATGCAAATGGAAATTGGACGTGCCCGGGCTGGCCAGGCTTTGTTAGCTCAGGTTGGGGGTGTTTTCCCAAAATATGTTCAAGAAGTGGGATCATGTATAGCCAGCAAGGTTCTGCCAGGCTGAGTGTGTGGTGTCGGGTCAGGATAATCCCAGATACAGGAGAAGAACTCATGGAGAGCAGCTCTGAGGAGAAAGACCCGGGAGAGACTGCACTGGATGGGGTCTGAGGCAGCCTGAGCTGGTTGGGGACACCCAGCCCATAGCAGGGGTGGGGCTGGGAGGGCTTTGGGTTCCCTAATCCAACTGTGCTGTGATTCCATGGCTCTGTCATCTTAAGGTTCCTTCCAACCCAACCCAACCCAACCTCTCTCTGCTTCTATGATCTCTCAAGACCCTTCCAACCCAAACCCAACCCAACCTAACCTCTCTCTGCTTCCATGATCTCTCAGGACCCTTCCAACCCAAACCCAACCCAACCATTCTCTGCTTCTATGATCTTCAAGGACCTTTCCAACCCCATCCTTTCCATGGCTCTATGATCTTTCAGAACCCTTCCAACCCAAACCCAGCCCACTCCGTTCCATGGTTCTACGGCACACAGCAGCCCTGCAGTAGGAAGCGAAATGTCCATTGCTTGGGTCTGCAGAGTAGAACCTGGACAAAAGGCAGGGGACACCCTCACAAAAGTCCCTGGTTATGAAGAATTGGGCAATTTCCAGATCCATCCTCCCCCTGCATGTAGGTTTTTTGGGGGATTTTTTGGCCTTCGTTGCTTGTTATTTTCCATTTTGCACAGAATTTCAACATCTGGGGAGAGCGTTCTCTGAACGATTCCTTCCTGGCAGAGGTGGGGATGCAAAAAAAAAATATATATATAAATATAAATCATATATTTTTCTCCTTTTTAATTCTAGGTGAAGGCATTTCAGGCCCCGTGGAAGCCAAACTGTCAGACCTCCTGCACGCCATCTCCTCCTTCCTGAACACGTATCCCGCTGTGACCGGGGATGCCATCCAAGTGGCCATAGCCACCCTCATCGCCAACATCAATGGTAAATGTTGGTCAAATTCCCCTTGGGGAACGTAACTGCTGCAGTCAACGTCTTCTGCTTGGCGGTAGAGGGCCGTGCTCAGGTCCCACGTGTCCGGGAGATCGTGGTTTTAGGGCTCATGAGAGCAGGAAAAAAAGGAAAAGCTGGGGGAGGATTAGTCTGACCCGTAGGTTTGCTGTGATTGTTGGCTTGTACAACACTTGGAGGTCACCAGGCGCTGTGCACGAATTAAGGAATGCCATTAACAGCCTCTAGGATGTCAGAGCAATGCTCTGCCCCACTCTAAGCTCCTTTTGGTGTGAATCCTTCACTCTCTTTCTATTCTTGTCTTACACATTGCTTTCTTGGGAGTCCAGATCTCCTTAAATCTGGAGGAAAACCCACACCTGAAAGCTGGAGAAATGGTTTCCGCCCATTGATTTGGGGCTCAGCTGAGCAATACTGCTTGTCCCATCCCCACGTTACGGCACACGGGCCCCACCAGAGCAGAGGATTGGCACGAAGCTCTCGCTGGGGAAGGGGCAGTAGAGGAAGAGCCATCGCCCAGCAGCCGCGGTTGCTCTCCTCCCCCATTTCTAGTTGACTCGTAAAGCAGTGGCACGAAGGGAAGTTGAGGGCACCGCACTGTCATGTTCTCAAACACCGACGCGCAGAGCTCACCCTTTGGAAACACAAAGAGTCTGCAGGACAACGGAGCTCAGCGCCATTGGTGGAGCAGATTTCTGCTCTGCCATCAACGGCGATGCAGCAAATGGGATTTGCTGCTGAAGGGCCTCGCAATTTCACTGCGTAAAAATTTGGCTTGCCTTAGAAGGAGATACGGGGCTTTTTGCAGAAACTCCCCCACTTCCCCCTTTTTTTTTTTTTTTTTTTTTTCACCTCTGATCTGCAAAACAAAGCGCAGGGTTTTACAAAAAAGAGAAGGGAAAAAAACGTGAAATGCGACGAGAATAGGTGGGAGACAAAATGATGGGGTTGGGAACGGGGACGGTGAGCGGTGTTTCTGGTAGATAAGGAGTCCCACCCTTTGTTCTCTGCTGGCTTTTATGGGCTTTTTTATTATTATTTGGGTGCTGGGGGTGTTGGCATAGCACTGCACTGCAATCCTTCGGGCCATCAATGCCTTCACACTATAAACACAATTGCAGGGCTTTTATCTGCAAGTACAGCACTTCATAAGCGGGGTATGGTAATGACACCGACGTGCCCTTAATTATAGGGATTGAACACAAGAAACAGAGACACGGGCTGGGAGGATTTGATAGGAGAAACTCACTGTGTTGACACTCTGCTGATTCCTTTCCCTTTTCCCTTTCCTTCTTCCTTTCCCCTTTCCTTTTTCCCTTTCTTCTCCCATTTTCCTTTCCTTCTTCCTTTTCCCTTTTCCCCTTTCCCCCTTTTCCTCTTTCCTTTCCTTTCCCTTTTTCTTTTCCTTTCCCCCTTCCCTTTTTCCTTCCCTTTTTCCTTTCCTTTTTCCTTTCTCTTCTCTCAGAATCAATCTGTGGGGGACGGATCATGGTTTTGCCGTCGTTTTCTCCCATTAATATTTGCAGAGGACAAAGTTCACTTCAATCTCTGCTCTTTTCAGTCTGTAATTCCCCCCCTCCCCCCCCCCCCCCAAAAAAAAAAACAGGACATTTTCTATTTCCAATTTCATCATTAATCACAGCTGCATTGAAGGCAACCTGAACCCATTTTGAACAACCTGTTAACGAGGAGAGCGGGGGAAGTGGCTCATTAAGGACCACTCCTGCCCCACTCCCACCGGCTTCTCACCACCCGCCCGTCCCCATCCCGTTACTCCCACTACTCCTGGCTCTGCAGGACCCACATCCCCACGGAGAAGACCCAGCATCTCAAGAAGCCTCAGCTGTATGAACAACGTGGTCCCTGTAGGGGGAAATTCAGCAATACAGCGGAGGTTTGCTGGCTGGTGGGCAGGAGCGCTGCCGCTGCACGGGCGCTAAAACCACAGCAAGAAAAGCCATCCATTTTTCTCTCCACCTTTCGACCCGAAAGATCCGGATGCTTGGAAACAGCGAGCGGACGAGGTTTTCCACGGGTAGAAAAAGCTCAAAGTCGCCGTTGCGCTGAAGCCAGGAGGGCTCTACACCGGCTATGCAAATCGCACGGTGCAACGAACGCACGCCTCAAACCGTTTCCTCACGCGGAAGCGTGGCTGCAGGAAGCCCACGGGCTGCGTTCGCCGCCGCTTCTGCTGCCGTCTCGGGCAGCTCTCACGGGATGGGGCCGCTTCCCGACGTCTGATCCAACCCCAAAATCCCCCTCTTGCTTCATCCAGCCGTGATCCGGAGTCGGGTCGCTCGGGATTCTGCAGCTTTCGGACCAAAGCTCCGAGGATTCTGCCATGGGAGACCCGGAGCCGAGTGGTATGTGATGGCATCGGGGCCTTTTATCCTCTTTATCACGTCAATTTTGGGGGGCAGGAGGCGACACGAGAGTCGCCTTGCAGCTCTGGGTGCCAGTTCCTCCCCTTGGGGTTCCCGTCGAGATCCTGATCGTTCTGATTCCATTGAATTCCCGTTGAGTTCTCATTGACTTTCACTGCACTCTCATCAGATGCTCGTTGAATTTCACTGAATTTTCCTTGACTTTCACTGAACTCTCATTGAATTCTCCTTGAGTTCTCACTGAATTCCATTGAATTCTCACTGAATTTTCTCTGTCATGGCATTATTTGATGCATTGGGACTGGACGTTGCCTTAGGTAAGAGGAAAGGGAGCAGACCACCTTTTTTGGGGGGCAGGAGGCGCGGTGTTCTCTCAGTGTTGGCACTTTGCACACTTTTGGTCAGATCCCTCTGACCAGAATATGGCAATAATAATTAATATCAATTAGGATCTCGTCTATAGAACAGAATCTTTTCACAGCATTAAGCACGAGAAGCTCCTGTTGGGTCCCTCTCTGCTTTTTTTTGGAGGCACTTTTCCAGCCTGGAGGAGCGACATCTGCAATTAATTTGCAGGCATTCAGCTGCTTGCTGCCCTTTCTGGGGCCAATTGCAAGCTAATTAACGGCGTTCCGCCTTAATTGCTGGTGTAGGATCGTTATCTCCAAGCTCTCATGATGCAGATCATGAGGCAGGCTGATCATTTATTAAATTCATCATCACCCTGTGATTCTAAACCCTCCAAAGAGCGGTGTCTGGGACCTCTAGAAGCAACCCCACGCATGGATCAATTAGCAACCCCTTGCATCGACTTATTAGCCCCCCCATATATGGATTTATCGATGATCTCTGATTTAAGCTGCATTTTTAGGTCTCTCCGTGAAACTTTTATCACCTGACCAAGAATCCCATTCTTTGCCTTTGAGACATCCCACTGTGCCCTACCCCCACCAACAGAACCTTCTGTGTCGGGGTTGGTTTTCATCCGTTTCCACAAAACGAAGAAGTTTGGGTGTGAATTAATTTCCTCATCCCTATGTTTGGGTTGGTTTTTTTTTGGCCCATGAGAGTCTTTGATTCATCCCTCTGTCACCAGATGAGAAGCGTTTGCAGCTCGCACCCTTTATTTTTGAAGGGAAGGGATGATGTCGCAAGTGGAAATTCTCATCTCAGCCCCTCGACACGTCTCATTAATCCCCTCGTTAGTGCCCACTGCTATTTATGACTTCTGACTTTGCTATTATTTCCTGTCTGTTGGGAGCAAGCGCGCTGTTTGTTAGCAGCTCTGGCCTTTCCCCCCCCCCTTTTTTTTTTCATATTATTTTCCCACTAAAATGGGAAGAGGACACGAGGAATCGGAGCGGCAGATGGGAAACGGTTCTGCTTTTACAAAAGCCTTGGCGAGGAGCTTGGATTATTCTGAGCCGGGCAGGGAGGTGCTGAGCAAGGCACAATTAGACGCAGTCCTAATGACACCGCCTCGTTACACGGGGAGGACTTCACGCAGAAGCGGCGCTGATTTGGGTTTTGAGACCTGAGATTTTTCCCTTGGCCTCATTTTTTTTCTTTTTTAGAGTTTGCACGAAGTGGATTTTATCCATCTGCTGCTGAGATGCGTTGAGCCCTCCTAGGCAGAACCAGCTTTGCCCTGGTTGGAAAACTTCAGATATTGCACTGAAAACTGCAAAATTAAGTGCAGAGAAGAGGAAGGCACTGCCAGGAAATCTCACAGCAAACTTGTGATACCGAAATCCGTCGGTGGTGCAGGGCTGAATTGAGAGTTTGGGGCAATGATCTCATGGCCTGGCTGGGAGGGAAGTGATGCTTCTGCTGAACTGCAGAACAAGAGCTGCTAAAAATATCGTGGTGCTGATGCCGCCGTGGGGCAGAGCGTTGCAGCTTCCTTCAGGCCCCGCGCTGGTAAGGGTGGGATTTCTGCCCTCAGCGCAGAATTGCTTAGCGACAGAGAGAGGGAGAGGAAATTAAACCCAAATCACCCTCAGCAAGGCAGAATTGAGAATATAGAGTGGATGGGGTTGGAAAGGGCCTAAGGTATCGCCTAGTTCCAACCCCCTCTGCTGTGCAAATTGACTTAATTTGCTGTGCTGACATCTGCAACCCAACCACTGCGGACCTCCAGGCTAGGAGACCTCAAAGCCAACCTGAAGGTTCCTGTGATTCTATGGGCACGGTGGGGATGGGTTGGCGGTAGGCCTTGCTGGTCTGAGTGGTCTTTCCAACTTTTGTGAGTCTGCGATTCTAAAATCCCACCCCAGCACGGCTGGTTGATGGTTGGACTTGATGATCTCAGAGGTCATTTCCAACCTTAATGGTTCCACAATTTAATAATTCTATGGGTGGGGATGGATTGATGGTTGGACTTGTGATCTTATAGGTTTCTTCCAACCTGAATGATTCTACGATTCTGTTTAAGGTCGTGGCTGAGTGGGCTCGGTGGTAATGGGTCAGCGGTTGGGCTTGATCTTGGAGCTCATTTCCAACCCTAAGGATTCTATGATTCCAAAATCCCACCCCAGAATGGGCTGATAGTTGGACCTGATGTTCTTGGAGGTCTTTTCCAACCTTAACGATGTCATAATTCTATGATTTTTGTGATTCCATGACTGGGCATGGTGAGGATGGATCAATGTTTGGACTTAGTATCTTTGAGGTCTCTTCCAATCTTAATGATTCTGTGATTTCAAAACCCCACCCCAAGATCCCACCCCAGCATCCAAACCCAAGATCCAATCCTGAAACCCAGCCCCAAAATCCAATCCTAAAATGAACTTGATGGTTGGGCTTATGATCTTAGAGGTCTTTTCCAACCTTAATGCTTCTGTGAGTGGACACGGTGGTGACGGTTTAATGGGTGGACCTGATGTTCTTGCAGGCCTATGAAAGGAAGTCACAATTCTAAGAAAAAAGTGCTTAAATGGGAACAACGCAATGGCATCGATTCTCTATTTTATTGATTTCTTACACCACTCTTTTGCTTTAAGAGAAATCTGCCGGGTGCTTGGGCAGGCCCCATTTCCTTATCGCAGCCATCACAAAAGCAGCGCGTCTTCGTTTCGCTTTCTCTAGCTTCCTGCTTCCATGGAATGCCATGTAACATCACTTTACTTCTGATGAAGGGAGGGATGGATGAGAAAGCCGAGGTCATTGCTCCTCTGGCCGCACAAGGGCCGCTTTCGAAATGCTTCATGTTCCCCATCGCCAGCGCTGCTGGGTTGAGTCACTCCTTCCTGTTGTACAATCCCCCACCGGCGGTAAACAAGAGAAATTAAAGACATCTGCTCAGCGGAGCAAAGCAAGAGAAGAGGCTTGCAATTAAATCATTAGCTTCAGATTTCTGTCTTGGAGGGCGAACGGCGTTCGTATCCAAAAAAAAAACCCACAAAACAACAAACAGAATTTTGGCAACCTCCAACCCCTCCCTCCCCCCTCCCCGAGCTGGAGGTGGGGATGTTGATTCACCACCGTGGGGTGCTGGGTGCAGTTTTCAGCTTTGTTGGTGCCTTTGCAGCCAAAACCATGAGCGTCTTCGCATCGTTTCGGCGTCTCGTTTCTTTTGGGGCGGAAATGCAGGAGGAAACGAAGCCAAAATCGGAGTGATTTGCTCAGCAACGCGGAGGCGAGTCAGTCAGGACCGGGTCAGGAGCGTTGCCACGTGCAAATTGGAGGACACTATTTTGGGGAAGGATCATCTCGTTTGGCAATTTTGTTCCCCGTGATCATAACTTCCCTCAGAAGATAGAGCTCTATACGAGGCCATGAAATAAGCTGCAATTAATTAACGTCAGTTGATACGCTATTTATAGGCACGGATGCTCATTTGGGGGCAAGAAAGCAAGAAAAGAGCTGCGTAGTTTGCTAATATAACAGCAAAAAAAAAAGTGTTTCCAGAGTCCCCATGTGACTGGGAATTATACCCGCAGCATTTTAGTGCCTCGTTTGAGGAAAAAACTTATCTTTTTTGGCACAACCAGAATCAAGATGGGGACGCCACAAAAAGAAGAACGAATTTGGGGAAGAAATGCCTGAAACATGCAGCGGTGGGGCACGGGAGAAAATCCTGGCACGTTCCCACCATGAGAGTGGCAAACCTCGGGTTTTCAGCTCTTGGATTTTCAGTGCCCAAAGGCGTTGACGCTCCCTCCCTGATGACACAGACAAACCACAATTTTTTTTGCTTTTTCTGCCTTTTCTGCCTTTTCCATCGGAGCGACATTTGCAAGATGTTTGCTCGCTGCCGCAAACGCAGCAACAAGTGAAGCAACTTCAGGTTGAGGTCAACCACATCCTGTTTCCTGGAATGTCAAAAGGACAAAGAAGAGTGAAGCTTTCTTTTGTTTGCTTTTCACCGCCGGCGCCTGTTTTTATAATTTAAAGCGTTTTTTGGGTTTGTTTTTTTTTTTACCCTTTTTTTACAGCAGCTTTCAGCCCACGCAGAGTTTAACTTCTGCTCTTGGTGACTGACGCGTGGCCAATTAGCAGCATTAATTACCACGCGTGCAATGCGTGTGGTCGCCTCTATGCGTGGCCTCAGGCAGAGTATGCTTAGAGCTCACAGAGATCTACAGGAGGAACCCATTGCCCCTCATGGAGGGATGAGCCCATTTTCTATTTCTTGTGCCCTCCAAAGCTTCCCCCCTTGGGGCAGTAAGGCAGATCATCACCAGAAGTCAGACTGAGGAACCTCTGTACATGGCGAGGCACACGTGATGCACAAGGAAGAGGCGACTTCTGCAACGCGGCGCAATGCGTTGCCACCACTTCTGCTGCTGGGTCCTGTGCACGCAGCTCTGTTTTGCTTTTTTGCGCGTGCAGAGCAGGTTGTTGTAACCCCTGAGCCCCTCCATCAGGTGTCCTGGTGCATTTCCAGCACTGAAAGAAGGGCAGAGAGTCATAGAATTACGGGATCAGGGAATGGGTTGGGTTGGAAAGGTCCTGAAAGATCAAAAAAACACGGACTGAGTTGGGCTGGAAGAATCCTGAAAGATCAAAGAGCCATGGAATGGGTTGGGTTGGAAGGATCCTGAAAGATTATAGAAAGATGGAATGGGCCAGGTTGGAAGGGACCTTGAAAATCACAGGATCAGGGAATGGTTGGGTTGGGTTTGGGTTGGAAGGGATCTTGAAGATCATAAAGTCAGGGAATCACAGCGTTGTTGGGTCGGAAGGGTCCTTGAAGATCACAAAGCCCTGTTGAACCTCGTTAGGTTTTCATGGGTCCACCTTCTGAGCCTGTCGGGGATGGATCCCTTCCTTCTCTTGTGCCAGTGGCACTGCTCAGCTCAGTGCCATCACCAAGCTGCTGAGGGTGCACGGATCCCATCATCTATGGCACGGATAATGATGTTGAAGAGCAGCAGTCCTGTCGACATCCACACTCTCATTTTCCAACAGCCAAGGAGCCCT
Source organism: Numida meleagris (assembly GCF_002078875.1). NCBI lineage: Eukaryota > Metazoa > Chordata > Aves > Galliformes > Numididae > Numida > Numida meleagris. The sequence goes on along the minus strand of NW_018364534.1, from coordinate 105,287 downwards.
GACAAATTTAATGTTCAGTGTTCTCTTTCGAATCCCATCTCGTGTTGGGCGTCACTTGGTTATGCCTCACCGGGACACCACAATTTGTCACATCCCCATGACGGAATGGAGCTCAACCACAATCCTCTGCACCTCCAGAAACCATCCTGTAGACCTCAAGGAGCTCTAGGCCCTCTGTGACATGATTCCTTCCCCATTCCCAGGTCTCGACCGTCAAGAAAGGGTGCCTGAAAACAAGAAGCGCTACAGTGAGATATTCCGCAGCCTGGATGCCATAGAAATCTCGATTGGAAATGCGTACGTAGAAATGGAGGGGCAGAGCCCATCTTTTGGGTCTCTGAAACCTTCCTCTGAGGTTGGGCTGGATGGCCTCGGTGGTCTTTCCCAACCTTAAGGACGCTATGATTTATTTCTTTCCTTTTCATTCCGCAGGGCAGTTGATATGTTCATCGGTGACGCCGATGACATCGGCGACGCAGAGCTGCCCGAGGAAAGGGAGATCGTTGCGGTAGGCAAGGGATGAGATCCGTCTTAGTAAAGAAATTACCAATTATTAGATGAGATTCTTAAGTCACACAGCAAAACCCCCTAAAATTCTGTCCTGAAGCAACAGAAACCCTTTAACATAGAACTGAATTGTTCTTCTGCTCCTTTTGGGCAGTGTGGGACTTTGCAGTGTGGGTGAGCAGCCTCATTTCACGCTCTTCCGTGCAAATAAAGGGGCAGGAATCTTAATTTCATTCTCTAATAGCCACTGTTCTCATGTGATCGCGTTATCCCCAGAGCTGAACTTAATTAAAAAAATCAAGTATTTTGTGATTCCAACCTTAACCTCCCCGTGCTAATGAACAGTTTCCTCTGGGTTTCAGAGTAGACTTTTGTATCATGCTACGTTCCCCCCATCAAACACCAGCCTCTTATTCTTCCAACCCCACCAACCCCTCCAGCCCCACCAGCTGGGTTGCCCAGTTAAGCGAAAGGAAGGCTCTGTCTGGATTCTTTGCAAAATCCCCCAAACTTTTCCTTTTCCCTCACCATTTACTCTCTCTTCTTCTTTTTCTTTTTTTCTTTTTTTTTTTTTGCCCCCACAGCCAAGTGAAGATTTCTCCAAGAGCAAAAGCAATTCGGAGAGGCAAGTGCAGGGAGACCTGACAGGTAAAGTCATGAATTAGAACCCAAAAGGTGGCATGAGGGTACTCCATCCATTGAGCAGAATTTCCCTTTATTATTATTCATTAACACCTCATTAAGGTCCCTCCCTTGAGGTTCTGAGTTACTGACACATAAATTCCGAAAGGTTTGGGGTAAAACTCGGGATATTCCGTTCTGTTGCCCGTTGGGATAATTCTCAGTGGTTCTTGGTGCTGACGCCATTAAGAGCGACGTGATATTGTTTTGTCTTCATGTGAAGTTTCTGTACAGAAAAAAGGAAAAAAAGATTTTCTAAGCTGATTCCTCACAGATTTCAACTCTAAACATGTTTAAATTTGTCTCACCTTGGGTTCCACCAAGGGACAAGAGTCCTTAGAGTCCAGTGGAGATACGAGAGTCCTTCTTGCAGCTCCATCCATCACCACCCAACAGCGCCTCAGGTCCTTCCCTTCCGGTTTCCAAATTAAATCGAAATATTGATTAAAAGGGGTGCTAGAGGAATATACGTGTCTAAACAGCCTGGAACTTTATGGCTGGACAGGTGGGATTGCCACCGTGATGATTACTCAGGGAAAACCCTTTTTCTTTATGGCTGTTACCGGAGAATTTTGCAGCGCCAAATCTCAAGACTCCCATTCTTCCACCCTTGGGGAACCTCAGGCCATCGGGTGGAGCTACGCCGCATCTGGGTGGGTTCTTTTTTGCAGTCGAGGAGGCGGATGAAATGCTGATAAAAAACGAAGGCGGCATTGACGCGGCCCTGGAGTACGCCAAACTGTGGTGTAAATACGTCAAAGAGCTCCTCAGCTGGATCGAGAAACGCCTGAATTACGGTGAGTCGGAGTGCACAGCTCCAGCTGGGAGCCTGCACGCCATGTATTTTTATATACGCATTTTATAGCTTTTGTAAAAATCGTAGCCAAGAACGCTCCGTTGCAAACCAAAGCAGCGAGATGAGAAACTTAACTGGTTTTGCTCAAATATGGAGGCGAAGAGGGGGAATCTGAATGATTTCCTTGCCAAAATGACCCCAATGAGCAACAGGTTGGCACCCACCATTCAGCTGGCGTCCAATCCCCTCTGCCCTCTTACAGAGACAGAGTTTGCCAAAGGGATCTTGAAGATAGCGGAGTCGGGACGGAACGCCATCAGCCATCAGGTGCGGGCCTTGGAGTTTCCTTAGAGCCAACATGAGGAACTTGAGTTGCTGGCATAAATCCACGTGCAGATAACAAAAGCTCTCGAATTTAGGGGAGCTGCGGGGAAGATCCGCTATTTGATGCCCTGTTTTTTTGGTTTTTGCAGACCAATATGCCTCTTCGGACACTCTATATGATGGTCTTGGAGCATGATATCAAGATTGGAAATGCAGCCAGCGAGACCGTGGGGTTGCTCCAACAGAAGGAATTCTACCAGGTGCCGTATTTATGGGCAGCTATCCAAGGATTCTCAGATCCAGGGTATTGCAGTGACCGAACCAGGGGGATTTATCCTCATTTGGGTTAAGGAGAGGAGAGAAGGGAATGCAAAGAAGGCTAAGGGAAAAGGAAACATCTTCCCGTGGTTGGGTTCCAATGTTGTGCCCCCATCTGTACGGTGCATTTGGCCATCTCCCAGGAGATGGACTCGATGATCTTAGGGGTCTTTTCCAACCTTCATGATTCTAAATTTGCCACCCCAACTGTGACCCCTCTGCAGCCTCTCTCGGCCAAGAAGAATGAGATTGAGAAGTGGAGGAAAGAGTTCAAAGATCAGTGGACAAAGGAGCAGAAAAGAATGGTAAGGGGCTGAAAGACAGATGTGATCCTCTGACCGCTCACAGCTCAAAACGCTCGAAAAAAAAATAAAAATCTAAATAATGTAACGTGCATCCTGCTGAGAACTCCATTAGGGCACCTAGATTGTGGGAAGAGAGGAAGGGAGAGGATCGGAGTGATAATTCCTGTGATGTTCTCTTGAACCAAGAGACAGGCGCTTTCCTCCCAAGCATCGCTCCTCGCCGGGGCTTCCTAAATCTCCCTTTGTCTGTTCAAGAACGAATCCCTGTCCTTGCTGCGCAAATCCCGCCTGCAGTACATCCAGCGCTGCGAGGAGCTGGAGAAAGCCAAGTTTCTGAGCGCAAAGGCCGAGGATGAGTACCAGAACGTGGCCGTCGTCAGTCCCAGCAGTGCCATCAAGCAGCTGGAGAAGCGACGGCGCTCCTGCGAGGAGGCACAAGCCAAGGTGACACATGAGAACGGAGCACCTCCGCTATGGGGGAAAAGGTGGGGTGAGGTGGGGGTGTGCAGCTGGAGGGGAGAAGGCTCCGGGGAGACCTCCTGGTGGCCTTCCAGAGCCTGAAGGGATCTTATAAACAGGGGGAAGAGAGAACTTACGTGGGCAGAGTGATAAAACCCTTCCAATCCAGCCATTCTGTGGTCCCACGGTTCTGTGATCTTTAAGGACCCTTCCAACCCAACCTCAAAGCATTTTTTTGTTCTATGATCTTTAAGGACCCTTCCAACCCAAATATTCTATGGTTCCATGGCTCTGTGATCTTAAAGGACCCTTCCAACCCAACGCATTCTATTGTCCCATGATCTCTAGGGACCCTTCCAACCCAACCCCAAACCATTCTATTGTTCTATGATCTACAAGGACCCCTCCAACCCAACCCCAAACCATTCTATTGCTCTATGATCTATAAGGACCCTTCCAACCCAACTCGTCCCATGGTTCTATGATCTATAAGGACCCTTCCCACCCAACCCATTCTACGTTTCTACAGCAAGGTGTGGAGCTTGGAGCCAGCTGCTGTTATTCCTGCTTCCTTCCCATTCCGATGACATTCTCCTCCTTTCTCTGCTTCTCACCACACACAGGTTCAGGAAACAGAAGCTTTTTTCAAGTCGTGCATCAACGACGCCAACTTTCGACGACAGGAACTGGAGAAGGTGCGGGCGCGGATCGTCTCCCACATTCGGAAGCTCATTTACCAAGGAGACGAGGTGCTGACGTGGGTATGTCTCGTAATTTCTCCTTCCATCCTCATTTCAGAGAAAATGCTCTTTGGGATAAGACCTTGAGGCTCTTCTATGTTTTACTGGGGAACTTCCCTTTGTCTGGCCACTCTCCGGCAGGTGAAATTAGGGAGCTCTCTGGACTACCTGTTGCTTGAAATACATACAATTATTGCATCTTGGAGGACAGATATCCATAGGAAAGCACTAGGAAAACAAAGAGTAACAAATAATTTCTATGCCCCCCCTACTCCCCTCCTTAGAAGAAAAAGATAGCATTAAGCAGAAGTATCATAAAATGAGTTGGGGCAGAAGAGACCTTAAAGATTGTAGAACCGTAGAATGGGTTGGGTTGGAAGGAACCCTAAAGATCATAGAACCATAGAACCATGGAGTGGGTTGGGTTGGAAGGGATCCTAAAGATCACAGAACCATAGAACCATGGAGTGGTTGGGTTGGATGGAACCCTAAAGATCATAGAACCATAGAAGCATGGAGTGGTTGGGTTGGAGGGGATCCTGAAGATCATAGAACCATAGAACCATGGAGTGGTTGGGTTGGAAGGGATCCTGAAGATCACAGAACCGTGGAATGGATTGGAAGGAACCCTAAATATCACAGAACCATGGAGCTGTTGGGTTGGAAAGAACTTTAAACCCAATCCAATGAGGTCCAAGAGAAGAAAAAGCACCTGGGCAAAAATACACACAGTTTTCATTTTCTTCTTCCCCTGTAAGGTCACGTTGAGGATGTTTAAGCAGAGGCAGACTCAGTCAGAACCGATCCCGGTGGGATACCAGCACCTGTCTGAGGTCTGCAAGCCGTACAGAATGGGCGAGAAATACCTGGAGTTCATCCAGGCTCTGCAGAAGAAAGACATTTCCATGGAGCACTTTGAATTCGAGCCACTCTCTTGCGGAGGACAGAGGTGAGAAGAAATGGAGCTGTGTTACGTCAGCGCTTTCCCCGCAGGTGGAATTACATTGATCAAATGCTTCCCCAGCTTTATACAAGTGTTTAGTTTCCTGGGAAACTCAGCTTATACCCCATGACCTGTCTGAAATGGACGCTTCATCTCTGGTATCCAGAAAGCATCTCCACCAGGCCATGCCGTTCGTTACGCTGCACTGACAGAAAACCATTTGCAACCCCTCCCCAGGTCTCCTCCCAGCAGCAAAAAGAAGATGCCGCTGCATTACACGGGATACAGCAAGGATGGGAGCACCCCAGAAGATACCCCCAGAAGGCACATTTCCCCTAACGGAGAGCAGAGTGGGTTGAATTGAAGAAAAACCTCTTTTTTTTTTTTTTTTTTTTAATTTTTTTAATTGAGTTCCTACAGTTTAATTTAGTTAAGTGTTGTTATTTGGTCACCATATCCACCTCCTGCAGGTGTGAACAAATCCCTCTGCGGCGACATGGAGAGCCTCGGTGGGAGCTGCGAGTCCCGATCCCTGGACTCTCCCAACTCTAGCCCAGGTGAGAGCTGCACAAGATCCTCTCTTAAAAAGAAAACCAATACAATAAGCTAAAAAAAAAAACACAAAAACAACGGGGATGGGAATAGAGCAGAGAGCGAACCGCAAAGGAGAGCACGAGGATGGGAACAGCTCTTTGTGTTTTCTCTTTTCTCAAGGAAACTCCACCAGGAAACTGTTGAAAGCTTCATCCACAGGCACCGTGTCCTCCTCGGATGACTTTGAAGAGAGAGATTCGTTGCAAACTTCTGAAAACGGTGAGCAGCGCATATTGATGAGGTGGAAAAGTGTGTTTCCCGTGAACATGCCGGCTCCTTCTCATGCTTTAACGATGTTCCTGCAGAAAATGGCACGTCCCAGCAGCAGTTCAGGAGCGCCGTCCTCTCCAGCGCGGCACAGACCCATCGATTCAGGAGACTGAGAGGGCCAACCAAGTGCAGAGAGTGCGACAATTTCATGGTCAACAGCTTCGAGTGTGAGGAGGTGAGAGTTGTCACCGTGCGCACCTTGTGCGGCACCGTGGGATTCTGTAGGAACAAAAAGGGGAACTGAGGGTCTGTAGGAACAAAGGACTTCCCCTCACCCCATAAACTCGTGTGCTTTTTTCCCATTTCATGACACAAGGCACAGTCTTGGGTCCGTAAGTAAAACACCAGCTGCCCAAAACAGCCTTGGGGTACCAAGAAGGCACCATGGGACTTGGGTGGTAAAGGAGTAGGAATAGTCGTGTTCGACGTCTCCATCGGTGAGCACTGGGTGAAGGGATGGAGTGTGCCCACAGCACGTTTGGTGATGGCACAGAGCTGGGAGGAGTGGCTGCCAGCCCAGAAGGCCGCGCTGCCGTTCAGCGAGACCTGGGCAGGCTGAGAGTTGAGCGGAGAGGAACCTGAAGGGGTTCTACAAGGGCAGGGGTAGGGACCTGCACCTGGAGAGGAAAAACTGCACTCATCCATCCGGGCTGGGGCTGAGCTGTGGAAAGAAACACTGCAGAGAAGGACCTGGGGGTCCTGGTGACCAGTGGCTGCCCAATGGTTGACCATGAGACAGTAGTGCTCCCTGGTGGCCAAGAATGCCAATAATGGTCAAGAAGTTGACTCCAGTGGTGGCCAACAGGTTGACCAATGGTTGACCAACAGTTGACCACGAGCCAACACTGTGCCCTGGTGGCCAAGAAGGCCAGTGGGAGTCTGAGATGCATTGCCCAGAGCATGGCCAGCAGGGCGAGGGAGGTGCTCCTCCCCTCTGCTCTGCACTGGGGAGGCTTCATCTGGAGCACTGGGCCCAGTGCTGGGTTCAGCTGTTGCCGAAGGGCTGGACTGCAACCAGAGCATTACTCAAAGCGATTTCTACCACTTCAGTGCTACCTGACCTGCCACAAGAAGTGTCTGGAGAGCCTGCTGATCACCTGCGGCCGCAAGAAGCTGCCCATCCGGGTGCCTCTCTTTGGCATTGACTTCACCCAAGTTCCTCGAGACTTCCCGGAGGAGGTTCCCTTCATCGTGGTGAAGTGCACCTCCGAAATTGAAGCTCGTGCGTTGGGAGTGCAGGTGAGCAGTGAGTTGTTCTGCCGAGCGTCTCCTCCGCTCTTCGTGCTCTGTAGCTGGAACGCCTGCCCTCTCCTCCTAGGGGATCTATCGGATAAGCGGATCCAAAGCCCGGGTGGAAAAGCTGTGCCAAGCGTTTGAGAACGGCAGGAGCCTGGTGGAGCTCTCCGAGCATTCACCCCACGACATCACTGGTGTCCTGAAACATTTCCTGAAGGAAGTGGGTACCAAGCCTCTGCCAAGGGGCAGCCACCAGCTGACCCCATCCCGCAGCGTGAGACCGGTGGGATGAAGTAACGCCCTGTCTTCCTCCTCTTGTTGCAGCTTTCGGGACCTATTCTGCTGTACCAGCTCTATGACGACATCATTGCGCTTGCCAAAGAGCTGCAAAAAGCTGGAGAAGAGAAGGTGGACTGCACGAGCTTCCCCTCAGATCCCATCCAGAGCATGAAGGACTTGCTGAGCAAATTGCCTGGGAGCAACTACAACACTCTGCGGCATCTCATCGCACACCTGTACAGGTGAGGAGCGTGCTGGTGCCGAGGAGGGTAAAGAAAAACACTTCTCATGGAGTCATTAAGGTTGGAATAGAGCTCTAAGATCATCGTATCCAACCATTGACCCGTCACCCACTCAATCATGGGGTCGTTGAGGTTGGAAAAGACCTCTGAGATTGTCATGTCCAACCATTGACCCATCACCCACTCAATCATGGGGTCGCTGAGGTTGGAAAGGACCTCTGAGATCATCATGTCCAACCATTCAGCTCATTTTGGCACAGGGTTTTGGCTCTGGATTTGGGGAGCTGGATTTTGGGATTGAATGCTGGAGTGGGAACTTGGGATTGGATCCTGGGGTGAGATTTTGGAATTACGGAATCATTAAGTTTAGAAAAGACCTCCAAGATTATCAAGTCCAACCATCAGCCCATGATGACTGTGTCCTCTAAGCCATGTCCCTGAAAGGACATGGAAGGGACAGTCTTGTAGCAATTAGGAGAAAGCCTTAATGACCAGGGACTAGAAGCTCCTTGCTGATAACTCTTCATAAAGCGCAGAGCAAGAGGTTGAGTGGTAAAATAAATCAGGTCCCTTTCACCCAGCTCAGAACACGTTAGAGCTGCACCATCCAGACAGATTTTAATGTTTTTCTCCAGAATTCCCATGCACAAATTAGAGCTCTGTTCCCTGCGGAAGATGGGATTCCTCTTTCTACTGTGAAATGGGGGGTGCTTCGGTGCATTCCATCTGTATCCTCCACGTGTTCAGACTGAGAGCCCCTCACAGACCTGTTTCCCTTCCCCAGGGTGGCAGAGAAATATGAAGAGAACAAGATGTCCCCAAACAACCTGGGCATCGTGTTTGGCCCCACTCTGATCCGGCCGGGCTCAGGGAGCGACGTCTCCATGTCCTGCCTTGTCGACTCCGGGTATCAAGCCCAAATTGTGGAGTTTCTCATCCAGAACTACGAAAGGGTGTTCGGGATGGAGGACCTGCCCTTATCCTTATCCCTCGGGTGTGAAAACCCTTTGCAAGAAGCGTCGACAGAAAAGGATGAAGGACACCAGAGCCCAAACACAGCCCAGAATGTAACTCTAGAGGTAGAGCTCGCAGACACTGAGCTGGGCTTACTGACCCTGCTGTAGAGGTGGACTAGCAGAGAAAGAACTTTTTGCACGTACAAAAAAACCCCCAGATCCAAAAAACGCATTTGCTATCAGAGATTTACTCCAAGAGGAAGGAACTGCACATGGAGTGGGAGAATGAGAGCGAATGATAAGCGATGCATCACCCATCAGCTTCTCAGACCACTCTGGGTGGTGCCTTTGCTCCACATTTTAGACCCCATTTCTGAAAAAATGGGGGGTTCCTCCATGCTAAATTATTCTGGACACTGCTGTAGACAGCTGCACCACTTTGGAAAGGAGCTATGGGCACACCAAAGCCAACAGGTTCCCTGGTAGAACCCTACAGAGCTCACTGTATTCCTGATCCCCAGATTCTGTAGGGTTTTCTGGTAGAACTCTATGGGGCTCTCCACATTCCTGACCCTTGAACTCTGTAGGGTCCCCTGGTAGAACTCTACAGGCTCTCTGCATTCTTCACCCCCAAACTCTGTAGGGTTTCCTGGTAGAACTCTAGAGGGTTCTCTGCATTCTTGACCCCAAAACTCTGTAGGGTTTCCTGGTAGAACTCTACCAGGCCCTCTGCATTCCTGACCAGTGGCCGTGGATCCTTTTTTCCTGAGATCCACAGCAATTTTATCACAGTGGTTCGCACATACTTTGCAGCACTTGAAAAAAAAAAGAACCCAACAAATCGGCATCAATGCCAGACATGGCTGTTCCCTCCTTTTCACCGCTGGTTCAGTGGGAGAAAAAGGGGAAACTGCGTTCCTAAAGTGAAGCCAAAGCGTTTGGGGCTCTCCACCTCCTGCTTTGAGTTGTGGATCTTATGTGCAAGAGGGTCCCACTTTGAGATATGCACAGCTGTTGCCTTTGACGATTTCCGTGGCCATTTTGCAAAGCCGAATGCCACAAACCTCCAGGAAGGGGAGTTGCTTCTAAAGGCGCTCGTATTTTGTAATGAATAAAACCCTGATTTCTAGAGCCCTCGTCTGGGTGTCCCAATCCTTGTGCAAACTCACATTGGTTCCAGGCAGCTCCCAAGCATCCCCATGTCCTTCTCCATCCCATGTGCACTTAACCCTAACGACAGTGCTGTAATTAACCGCTTGGTTCGTGACATCTCGCCTCTTTGCTATGGAGTGGGTTACGTCAGTGCTGCGCAATCCCAGCCCTACATGAATCAGCGATCACTTTGGGGCACATCTTGTGTCCCCACAGCCCCGTGACCTTCTGCCCGCTCCCTGCTCCCTCTTATCAATAACCCAAAAGGGATCTGAGCATTTTCAGCTCGAGCAGTCGCATCCATTCCGCTCAATCCATCCTCCATTCACACGGCCACGACAACACTGGGGGTGAAGTGGGAGCAGAGTGTATCTTCATGACATATGAGAGTCCTTCGTGGCTTTGTTCCGACAGAATCTCTCCTCCAAGCACGGTTCCAGTGTGGACAACGTGTCTGATATCTCTTCTTCCGGAGAAGCCATCGATGGGTTCGTGCTGGAGAGCGCCCACAGCTCCGAAGGTGGAGGTAAAGCGGTGCTCACGATGCTGCTGTAGGTGCAGAGCTCTAAAATATGGGTCTGATTCCTACACTTGGAAGGGGCAGGAGGTATATCCCTCCATATATCGGTTAACAAAGCAGTCGGGGAGGTGGGGGTTTAGGGCGGTGATACTTGAGGTCTTTCAACACCCTAGGAGCAAGAGAAACCGTTGGCCAACGTCATTTGTCGCAGCGACCGCATCTCACTGCTTTTTCTTTTTTCTTCAGAAGCGAATGCGAGCGTTGGCTCCGAGCCGGAGGACGCGGAGGAGAAGGCAGACAGCGATTCAGAGCCGGTCCTTGGGACTCAGCCACGGGGCCACTTCAGCCGTCAGCCCGTGAAATACGTCCGAGCACAGCCGAAAGCACGACCGCACATTCCCAAGCCTTCCAGCTTGCCCTTGAGGGCTACCGCGTCACCCAGCGTGGCAACGGACTCTGGGGCAGAGGGCAGCCCCACTGATGGCACCTGTACGGGGAAGGAGATCCTGGAAGAGAGGACGAGGAGCAGGAACAGCTCTCCAGACATGAGCACCCTCAGGCATCGAGGGAAACAGCCCAAACGTTTCGAGATCACCGAGGAAACCGCCAGGATCATCTCCAAGTTTAAAGCTGATGATGTTTCCGTGTCCCCCGAGCCTTCTTCGGATGGGAAAGCGGTGAAATTCGACGGAGAGACAATCGCAGAGAAAATCCCATAAGGGAGACAGCTGGAAGGAGCGGAGAGGACTGCAGTCCCACTGAGATGCTGCTGCAGAAAGGGATAAGTAAAGAGATGTGGGGCGAGAACAACATCCCACATCTGCACATGCGGAGCAGGGAGGAGAAACACATTTGCTTGGGTTGACCTGGCGGACTTTGAGCGAGCCCAGGATTTGCTCATTTGCTGAAAAATCCAGCACAAACCCAAAGTCTCTCCCTGTGCAACAGGCCCACGAGGCACAAGAGGAGTGAAGGAAACACAGATTGTCTCGATAGAATCGTGGGCTCACGGAGGTTGGAAAAGATCGCTGAGATCGTCCAGCCCGACCATTTTCCAGCACTGATTTTTCTCGGTTTTATTTCAGCATTTTTTTTTTTTTTGAGAGTTATTCCAACAGAAGAAGGTCCATAGGCAAAGTGTAGGTGCTCTGGGTGTCGCTGGAGTTTCCACTGGCTCATCAGCACGAAGCCACATGTAAAGAGGACAGACTTTGCCAGATGAAGAGCCGCAGCGCAGCTCTCATTTCTCCAAACTATTTGGCTCTGTTGCCCTTAGATCTTCAGCTTCTGCACTACTTGTGATGCTGGTGTTGCCACGAAGGGGAGGAACCCATGGCAGAGGAGAAGATGTTCTTCACCCTACAACAAGGGCAACCCACCTTGCTGGGTCTCCATCCCACCTGCACAGGGATCGCCCCAATTTCTGCCTCCCCGCGGCAGATTTTCTGCAGAAAAATAGGAACTCGGTCCTATAGTGCCATCTCGTGACACATGCACGTAGAAGAGTCTTCCTACGCTGTTCCTGGGGATAACTGCGCACTGTGGGATGGCGTTACCGTCAAAGAATGAGGAAATCTGCATGAAATTTGGGAAACGGTGCAAAATGCTGCACAAGGGCTGGTGTCGGTGATTTCCACCCGCTGCAAAGACACTGGGAGAGGCGTGGAGATGCCAAAGCAAGGGGAAATCTTCCATGTTCCCAGCCCGAAGGGAAACCTTCCAACTGCCATCCCAAAGGGAAAACTTTTGCTCTTCCAGCCCAAAGGGAAACCTTCCAATTGCAAACCCAAAGGGAAAACCTTCTGCTCTCCCAACCCAAAGGGAAAACCTTTTATGTTCCCAACCCAAAAGGAAACCCTCCAATTGCCAACCCAAAAAGAAACTTTCCTCTCTCCCAACCCAAGGGGAAACATTCCATGTTCCCAACCCAAAGGGAAACCTTCCACACTGCAAACCCAAAGGGAAACCTTCTGCTCTCCCAACCCAAAGGGAATCCTTCAATGTTCCCAACCCAAAGGGAATCCTTCCACATTCCCAACCCAAAGGGAATCCTTCCAATTGCCAACCCAAAAGGAAAACCTTCTGCTCTCCTAACCCAAAGGGAAACCTTCCACCTTCCCAACCTAAAGGGAAAACCTTCCGCTCTCCCAGCCCAAAGGGAAACCTTCCCTGTTCCCAACCCAAAGGGAAACCTTCTGCTCTCCCAACTCAAAGGAAAACCTTCTGCTCTCCCAACCCCAAGGGAATCCTTCCACATTCCCAACCCAAAGGGAAACCTTCCAATTGCCAACCCAAAGGGAAACCTTCTGCTCTCCCAACCCAAAGGGAAACCTTCTGCTCTCCCAACCCAAAGGGAAACCTTCTGCTCTCCCAACCCCAAGGGAATCCTTCCACGTTCCCAACCCAAAGGGAAACCTTCCAATTGCCAACCCAAAAGGATAGCTTCTGCTCTCCCAGCCCAAAGGGAAACCTTCCAATTGCCAACCCAAAAGGAAACCTTCTGCTCTCCCAACCAGCTGAAGAGGTTAAACCACCCAATTCCTCTCTCATCTCATCAATGGACATCGTTTCGGTCCTTTTTCTTAACGAAGTTGTAAAGGGAAATGCTGATGATCTCTTGCTCCTATTTGTACAGTTCAGGTTATCAGAGTTTGCATCTCTGGAGCGATGTACATTTGTGAATATATCGCTTTGAATACTAAGTTATCATCGACTGTAGAGCTTCTGTAATAAATTACCGGGTGTTTTATTATAACTTTCCCCTGCATTTGTTCAATGAGCTTAAGCAAACACTGCTTAGCAGCGCCGGGCACACTCAGCTCTCCACAAAACAAAGGCGTTGTTTTCCCATGCGAGGAACCAGTCGAAACCGAATGGTTCTCCTGCTAAATCTCCGATTTCCTTTTGCTGATAGAGACGAAACAGAAGTTCATCCTCCAGAGGAGAAGTGGCTGGGGGCATGGAGCACTTTGCTTTTCCTTCCAATGCATACAGAAGTGCTATTAGAGAAAACAGGCCTTCCCGTCCCCTGCAACTCCTCGTTGCTTGCTGTTTGCCAGCGATTGGACAAGGCTTGAGCCGCCAAAGCAACTCTGCCAGGCAGAGCTACGCGGCTGCCAGGACCCGTTGTCGCGTGGGGAGAATTTGGATGGGGATTTGCTGTCCTCCGGCCGCAGTGGACGTGGTTTGGGTTGGCAGGAGAAATGCTGAATTTCCCAGCAGCTTGGCAGGGAGGAGAACCATCATTTCCTCTCCTTCTCCCACCCCCTCGGGGCTGGAGCTGAGCTTCAAAGGAACGACCTCAGCCCCACAGATGTGTGGGGAGGGACAGGCACCAGCCCTGGGTCCGTGCTGTGGACCACCATAAGCATCTCATGGCCAAGTCCCTAATTCCTACAACAAAGCAGGAAAACAAACACGTTTGCAGCTGTTGGCTACTAACTCTGCTTTCACAGCAGCACCCCACGGAGCCGCCTGCCCGGCCCTACATTTTTTTTTATAGACAATAAATAGTGGGGAACCACAGAAATCTTCTCAAGATTTTCTTTCTTTGTTTCTTTGTTTCTTTGTTTCTTTGTTTCTTTGTTTCTTTCTTTCTTTCTTTCTTTCTTCCTTTCTTCCTTTCCTTTCTTTCTTTCCTTTCTTTCTTTCCTTTCTTTCTTTCCTTTCTTTCTTTCCTTCTTTTCAAATCAGCAGAACCGATTTCTTGTTTCAGGCTTTTGCTTTTCCCCAGTGAGCCCATGTGAATTCAGAGCTCGGCGTAACAATCCCATCCACAACCCCATGTCAAGCTCATCCCCATCTCAAGCCCATCCCCCTCCCCTTCCTCATCCCAAGCTCATCCTCATCCCCATCCCCATCCCCATCCCCCTCTGGTCCTCAAGTCATGCCCATCCCACCCTTGTCCCCATACCCATACCTTTCCCACTCCCATCCCCATTCCAAACCCATCCCCATTCCCATCTCCATCCCTGTCCCCACCCTCATCCCCAAACCAAACCCATCCCTGTCCCCCCCACATCGCACCCCCCCCTC
>NW_018364534.1:87599-88560 GCF_002078875.1 Numida meleagris | reverse complement strand
TGCTCCTTGCAGAGTTTTTTAACATTCCAGGGATTCCAGGAGAGGGTCGCAGCAAAGAGGAGAGGGGGGAAGAAGTAAAAACCTTCAGCTCATCGCCAGCAGCCGCGGCCATGAGGCTTAAAGAGAACGTTTGGCTCCGAGTCTGTTTGAAAACACGACATCTACGAAAGCAATTAACGCTGCCTTGAGAAAACAGAGGTGCAATAAAGGGGAGGGAGAGGTCTGTTGACTTTGGAAGCGTTTCCCCGCGAGTTCTCCGCTGGGCACCAGGATGCGCTCAGATCGGGTTTCTGGGCTGGAGGAGGGGGTGAAGTGGGGTGGACGCTGCAAAATATGCTGCAAAACAATCCAAGAGGGCAGGAAAAAAAAAAAATAGAAGGAAAACTCACAGCAGTGGGAAGGGAAACGCATCCCCAGCATCGCCCCGGAGCTGCAAAGGGGCTCGGGTACTCGAGCTCCAACCCGGAGCGCTCGTGCAGCTGCAAAAGGAGAGGGGCTGACGTCAGGTTTTTGGGTGCAGCCATTGTTATTTTGGGTGTTGTTCTCGGGCGCAGTGATTTTTTGGGGGTGGAGTTCCGCGTCCTTGAAGGGTGAGGTCACTCAGGGTCACGCGTGCGTTGGGTTTTGGTTTGTCTCCAACCCGACGGCATCTCAGCTCTCAGCTCTCCTCCCTCCGATCTGCAAATAGATGCTCTTTTTTTTTTTTTTTAATGTGGTTTTTTTTTTCCCCCCTCTTTTTGCAAAAGCACAAAAGGAAAAACTGCTGTTGTTAACCTCAGAAATACTCTCCCCTCCGTCTGAAAGCACGAAGCCACCCGGGACAGGTTTGCACAAGCCCTGACCTGATCCAACCTGATTTCTCGTTCCTCTTTGTCCTGAATTTGGGCTCTGTGTGTGTGTGTGGGGGGGGGGGGCCAGAAGTGCAAAATGTGCCCTTGCCCCTTTGCTGCAAAGCTGCCAC
>NW_018364534.1:83871-85214 GCF_002078875.1 Numida meleagris | reverse complement strand
CTGCCGTGAGGAAGTGACTGGATTAAACTTTAACTTTCCCAAGAGAGAATTCCGTTCCTGCGACGTTTTGCTGTTTAGAATGTGCAGAGGAACCACGCGCAGGGCCGTGGTACCACCCTGCAGGTCACACTCTTGCTCAGAAGGTTGCACATTTACAAGCAAGTGGCGATGCTCAGCTCTTCCCAGTTCATTTTTATTCATTTTTTTGGTGGCCCGCATGAGCTTTACAGCATCATTTCGACCCACGAAGGCTGCAGAATGGAGGGAGACCTTAGAGAGCTCGGTGTGATGCTCATCTTCTCAAGGACTCCATGGTTGCCCCTCTAATATTCCAACCTCTCCTTCTCAACCACCATGCTCCTACCGACCCGCTCCCACCTCCTGGTGGCTCTGCTGATGATTCCTTGGCCCTTTGGCCCCATCTCTTTCCGCTCAGACTCGAGCCGCTCTGCGATGGAGGCTGAAGAAGACCCCTGTGCTCACGCAGGTGAGCAAGAGCGAGCAGCCAACCGGGGGTGGGCCCAGTGGGACCAGTTTCTGCGCCGTACTGGTGGAACCGCCCCACCAGCCCGATGCCAACGGATCGGAACCAACTCCTTCCAGCCTGCACCGGAGACATTCGGAATCCGACTCCGGCTTCCAGCAAAGAGGAGAGGACTCGGATTGCAGCTACGGGGTGGATCCAGGTTCCTCAAGGATCCGCCTAAGGGGGAGGGTCCAAGGAGGGAAGGGCTCATCGGAGCTCTCTCAAATTTGCCTTTGGGAGCTGTCGGCCCTAACGCCGCTCTGAAACTTTTCCACTCGGCTTTTTGGTTTGGAAAGGCCCTTTGCCCCCCCCCTCCCTCCCTCCCAAGATGGGGATCTCCGTGCGGAACAGCTCTCCCGCTTCCCTGAGGTGGGGACAGCGACGCTAGAAGTCCGGTCTGGATGCAGCGGGTGCGTTTCCAGGTAAGAATCGCTTTCTTTTTTTTAATAGAGCAAGAACTTTGTCCTATTTCTGCCTGTAGCAAAAAAACAACAACAAAAAAAAAACCCAGCAACAAAGAAGGAGCAGCGCTTTCAACCTTTGGCCCCATCCATTTGCGTGAGGCGTCGTTAAACAAGTGGGACCGGCGAGCCGGCTCGGGACAATGGATCTATAAGAGGCGTTTTTAATTAGCACTGATTGTGGTTCTGAGCAGCCCGGGCGTCCATCCCCTCTTCGTCCTCCCACACCTCCAGGAGCTGAGCAGCAAAAGCGGGGATGGGAGGAAGGGCCCCTTGCGCTGCGATTTCCAGCGCAGAACCTCCTGAGCTCAGCGTGAATGGAGGGCAGCGGTCCCACGGGCGAGGAAAGGGGGGGG
>NW_018364534.1:74874-82397 GCF_002078875.1 Numida meleagris | reverse complement strand
GAGCCCTGGTGCCACTGCAGTCCCTTCCTCCCTGGGCATCCATGTGTGTAACTGCAAGTGACTGTTCCGACTTCAGCAGCGGTTTGCGGTCCTGTTTGGGGTTTTGTTTTTAAAGCCCTTGTTGGGAGCTGAGAGTTTGAAGCTGTTTTGCTGTCAGAGCGGCCTCTCCCAAATTCCACCTCTCGTGGATTCCACCTCTCCCCGACCGCAACGCGATCGCTGCTCGTCCCGCTGTGATTCACAGCGCTCATCCCGACCCGGAGCCTTCCTCCCTTCCTCCCTCATCCTTTCCTTTCTGCTTCTCCAGCCCAAATTCCTGCTGGGGGTATTCTGCCAAATCTCCGCACGAGATCTCAGCAGAAAACACTCGTTGGGGTTTTTTGTTGTTGTTGGTGGTGGTGGTTTTGTTTTTAATCCTTTTGCTGAGTTGTTGGACCAACGCTGGTCTCCCAAACGGCCCAATGACCTCTTCCCAGTATGTGTCTCTCCCCTTTTCCCAGTATATACGTGCCCCTCTCTCCCCTTTTCCCAGTATATACGTGCCCCTCTCTCCCCTTTTCCCAGCGGAGATTAAAAGTTCAGCGCAGCGCCAAACCTGACTGCGTTGTTTGCGCAACTCTGCGCTGGGTGCGGGCGATAACGAGCCTGATTAATGACCTCACCTCCCTGCTGCTAACGAGCTGGGCCGAGAGCTGCAGCGTCCGGGAATGCGGAGTGCGCTGCCAGAGGAGCAGAGGACGGTTTCGTTGGGACTGCGGGAGTCTGTGCTGGGATCAGGGGGATTAAAATGTTCTGTGGGGAGGGATGGGAGGGTCCTGACAGGTCAACCAGGGAGCGGTTGAGTTCAAAGAGTCCTTACAGATCAATAAAGGAATGGCTGGGTTGGAAGGGTCCTTACAGGTCAACCAGGGAGTGGCTGGGGGGGGATGGAAGGTTCCTTACAGATCAGTCAGGGAATGGTTGGGTCCTCACAGGTCACCCTTGGAACCAGGGAATGGTTGAGGTGGAAGGGTCCTTAAAGGTCAAGCAGGGAATGTTTGGGGTGGGGTGGAAGGGTCCTTACAGGTCAGTCAGGGAATGGCTGAGTTGGATGGGTCCTTACAGGTCAACTAGGGGATGGTTACAGTGGGGTGGAAGGATCCTTACAGATCAGTCAGGGAATGGCTGACTTGGATGGGTCCTTATAGGTCAACCATGGAATCAGGGAGTCGTTGGGGTGGAGGGGTCCTTACAGGTCATCCTTAGAGTCATAAGACCATAGAAATGAGGTTGAAGGAACTGTGTCCCTGTTCAGCGCCAGGGGGTGGGACCTGATGGCCTTTCCATGTCCCCTCCACCCTGATCTTCTCTATGATTTGCAGAACTCTCTGTGTCACGCGTCGCTTCGCATTTAGGTGTCTGTAGGACAGGAAGGGAAATGACCAGAGCTGTGAGCAGCCTTTGGAAAATAAACCTTTATCGTTATGCTCCTGAAAAACACCTGGTTTTGCTCCCAGCAGCTCCCCATGCCTCAAAGAAAAGTGGAAAGCCTTCTTCCCAGGAGTTGGCCTCTGTCATCCTTATGGTTCCGCTCTGACTCGGGATATCCTCCGAGTCGTGAGACTTCCACACCTTTCCCCTGTCAAATCTTCCCCCCAAATATAATGGGTTTTGGATGACAGCCCCGTTGCAGACCGGGAAGGGAGGGATGGAGAGCTCATGGGTTGCCCCTTGGAGGTATGAGGCGCTGGAATTGTGGGGGGCTGGAAGTGACTTTGTGATTCTGTGAGGTTCCGTGGTTCTGAGGTTCCACAGTTCTACAATCCCACAGTTCTGTGATTCAATGACTCTGAGGTTCTAAAGCTCTGAGGTTCTGGAACTCTGTGATTCTACAGTTCTTTGGTTCCACAATACTACAATCATTCCCATCACAACAATCCCACAACCTCTCCACGTCGCACTGCTCAGCAAAAACAAGAAGTGCTCATAGAACCCAAAGCAAAAATCCCGGGGGACTGCGGCAGCTGTGAACTCCCACCGCGTTGCTCGCGGCTGTCATTCAGCAGCAGACCGACACACGTGCTTTGTGGCCAGTTTGTTTCCCCAGTTCTGCACTGGGAGCACTGGGACAACAGAAATAGTTGTGTCTGCCGTCGTTCTCGTGCGACGGGAGGGGGGAGAGTCCCGGATCAGATTTGGCGGACGTCTCCCCGAGCGCTCAAGGTTCTGCCGTGACCTTGAAATGCGGCTCTGGAGATTCGGCCGTAGGAGACACGCCGTGCTGTTGCAGAATGTGGTTTCCTCCCTGGGGGGGGGTTCTTTCTGGGGTTCTTTGTGGGGTCGTTTCTGGGTGCATTGCTCTATTCCCCCCTGCCCTCCCCATCTCTGTCTGTGACAAAGGTGCTGTGCTAATGAGGAGGAAATTCTGTACTTGGAGGTGCCGGCCCTGCTGTGCGGTGTGGTGGGTACCCCATCCCTGGAGGTTCCTGAGGCCATGGATGGGGCCTGGGGCAGCCTGAGCTGGTGGGGGGCACCCGGCCCATAGCAGCGATGGGGCTCAGGGGGGTATGAGGTCGTTCCAACCCAACCGTGCTGTGATCCCATGGTTTTGTGACCTTTAAACGCTATATCTAAAGGATAAGGACCCCTCCAACCCATTCTAAAGTTCTCTGACCTTTCAGGACCCCTCCAATCCAATCATTCAATGTTTCTATGATTGTAAAGGACCCTTCCAACCCATTCTAAATTTCTCTGACCTTTCAGGACCCCTCCAATCCAATCATTCAATGTTTCTATGATTGTAAAGGACCCTTCCAACCCATTCTAAATTTCTCTGACCTTTCAGGACCCCTCCAACCCAACCATTCAATGTTTCTATGATTGTAAAGGACCCTTCCAACCCAACCCATTCTACGCTTCTATGACCCTTAAGGACCCTTCCAACCCATTCCATAGTTCTACGGTCCTTCAGGACACCTCCCACTCAATCTTTTCATATTTCTATGACCTTTCAGGACCCCACCCTCACTCCTTACCTTTCTCTCACCTCTCCACATCCTCCAACAACACCCTACCCGTGCCTGCGTCACCTCTCACCTCCCTCTCCCCCCTCCTTTCAGGGCTGCGGCCATGAAGCACTGTTTCTACAACGAGTCGGTGGGTTTCTTCTACAACAACAGCCGGAAGGAGCTCACCTCCTACTGGAGGACCAAGGACGTCCTGGTGGTGGCCCTGGGCCTGACCGTCAGCGTCATCGTCCTCCTCACCAACCTCCTGGTCATCGCCGCCATCATCATCAACCGCCGTTTCCATTACCCCATCTACTACCTCCTGGGCAACCTGGCAGCCGCCGACCTCTTCGCCGGCATCGCTTACATGTTCCTCATGTTCCACACGGGGCCAAGGACAGCCGAGCTCTCCCTGAAGACCTGGTTCATCCGTCAGAGCCTCCTGGACACCAGCCTGACCGCTTCGGTGGTCAACCTCTTGGCCATCGCGGTGGAGAGGCACCAGACGGTGCTGACCATGCAGCTGCACAGCAAGATGTCCAACCAGCGCGTCATGATCTTGATTTTATGCATCTGGGTGATGGCTCTGCTGCTGGGGCTGATCCCGTCCTACGGCTGGCACTGCCTCTGCGCCCTGGAGGAGTGCTCCAGAATGGCCCCGCTCTACAGCCGCAGCTACCTGACTTTCTGGGCCATCTCCAACCTCCTCGTCTTCCTCCTCATGGCGGTGGTCTACGCCCACATCTTCATCTACGTCAAGCGGAAGATGGGGCGGATGTCGGCGCACACCTCCTTCCACCCGCGCTACAGGGAGACCGTGGTCGGCCTCGTCAAGACGGTCACCATCATCCTTGGTGAGTTGGGGGTCGCTGGCTGGGGTCCTGACGTTCCCTCCAGGGTTGTGGGGTTGCTCCAATGCTCCTTCATTTCCCCCAGGGGTTGTGGGGTCACTACAACGTTCCCTCTGTTCCCTCTGGGGTTGTGGGGTTGCAGTGCTATTCCTTTCGTTCCCCTGGGCGTCGTGGGGAGGGGATCTGCTGAGGAGCGAACCCACAGATCGATGGGGAAGGAGGGGATCTGGTGAGGAGCAAACCCACAGATCTATGGGGAAGGAAGGGATCTGGTGAGGACTGAACCCACAGATCTATGGGGCAGGAGGGGACGCGTTGTGCTGAAGGAGACACCGTATCAGAATGTGGCAGTGCCTCCTAATTTGCTCCTGGAAATTGTTTCCAGTGACCGTGATTTGGGAGAGGTGGGAGGGGACCACCAATGCCTCATTGCTCCGCATTTGTTGTTGAGTTCTCCCATTTCCACCCAACACAGAGAAAAAAAATGTAGAGGGAAACAGTGTTTTTCCCCTTTTAGCCTCTTTGTCCCCCACCCTAAAACACAGTGATCCCATTGAACATCCCTATTGGGAGCACCTGGGTAAGGCTGGAAGCCGTGTTTCCCCATTTCACTCTTTCCCCCCACCCTAAAACGCCTTGATTCCACCAAGCATCCCTATGGAGAGTGGGGCAGGAAGCCATATTTTCCCCATTTCTCTCTTTTCGCCCACCCTAAAACACAACGATCCCATCCATCACCCCCTGGGTGAAGCCTGACGCTGCCTTTCCCCATTCATCTCTTTTTCCCAAACCTAAAATGCTTTGATTCCACCCAACACCCCACGGGAAGTGAGGCAGGAACCCAGCTTTCCCCTAACGAGGGGCCGTCTCTCTGCAGGCGCCTTCGTGATCTGCTGGACCCCCGGGCAAGTGGTGCTGCTGTTGGACGGGCTGGGTTGCAAGAGCTGCAACGTTCTGGCCGTGGAGAAATACGTCCTCCTGTTGGCCGAGATCAACTCGTTGATCAACGCCATCGTCTACTCTTATCGGGACAACGAGATGCGGAGCACGTTCCGGAGGATCCTCTGCTCCGTCTGTTATCGGAACCCCAAATACACCCCCACGGCGGTGAAGCTGAACGCTGCCGACCGCGGGACGCTGTCTCCGAACGGGCACTTCACGGTGGACTCCTCCATTTGAGGCGTCGGCGTTGCTCGTTTTCTGAGCACAGGAGCGGAGGGAATCCCTCCAACGGGAGACATCGCGCTGCGGGGTGAGGATCCCCACAAACGCCCGTCACCCGTAAAGGACAAGAGGCTTTTATAAGGGACCACCGAACGGTTTGTTCATTAGCGTGCTTAATTAAAGGCTGTTTCTAAAGCCACCTTGGTTTCTTTGGGTTCGCTGCAAAGGTGACGGGAATCTCACGCGGTCGCCTCTCTGTATTTCTTGGGGGTACTGCAGTACGACCGCCTTCAGAAACAGCTCTTCCGATGGTTGCATGCCCCAAAAACCCCAAACTCTCCACTTCAACCCATTGCAGTGTTTCCCAAAGCGATCCAAGTCACGTTCCACCCTCTCCAGGAGAAGGATAGATTCTTCTCAAAGTCTCTTTGGGGAGGAATGCGCCAGAATTCCTCCTGGAGCCGCAGATTCCCCCTCTCTCAGTGTCTGTTCCGGAATTTCAGAGCATTCTGGGTTTTTTGGAGCACTTTGGTCCTGAAATGGAGAGTTGTGCTTCTGTTCTGCTCAGCGATGCCAGGCACCATTCACAAATCCAGTGCCCATTCATAAATGCGGAGTGAGTTCTGCTCAGCGATGCCAGGCACCATTCACAATTCCAGTGCCCATTCATAAATGCGGAGTGAGTTCTGCTCAGCGATGCCACGTGCCATTCACAAATCCAGTGCCCATTCATAAATGTGAGATGTGTTCTGCTCAGTGATGCCATGCCCCATTCACAAATCCAGTGCCCATTCATAAATGCGGAGTGAGTTCTGCTCAGCGATGCCAGGTGCCATTTACACATTCAGTGCCCATTCATAAATGTGGGATACGTTCTTCTTGGTGGTTGGGAGATCACAATTGCAGGGTGGATGCTGTTGACAATCGAATATTTGTGGCCAAGGAACAGTAAATAAGTTTCCCTCCCCTTCCCCGTCAAATTTGTAAGCGTGAATGTGAGTCAGTCCAAACTCTGAAGTTGGTGAAGGGCTTTTGGGAGCAGAGAGGTGAACAGGAGGCAGATTTTTTGGGGGGAGGGGGAATATTTTGTGTTTGAGGTTTCATTGTGGAGCTCTGGGTTTGTTTGTTTTTTTAATAAAAGAGCTGACCTGGCAGAGAAGACAACTTCCAGGAGGGATTGCCGCTGAAGTGTGTGCGTGGAATTTTTGCAGAACACGGTCAAGAAAGCGACTCTGCTCAGCTGATACCTCCTGGATCGACCAAAACAATCTCAGAATGCGGTTCCCACCTTTGTGTCCTGGAGAATTTGGGGATAAATGCTTTGTCCCTGGGTTTTAGAAAGGAGATTTGGGTTTTTTTTTCCTTGGGTCCCCCCAGTCTGAAGGTCTGGGGGAAAGGAGCAATGTCACTGTTGTGTTGTGATGTTGGGAGGGATGAAGGGAGAGATGGATGGAGGGAAGGAAGGAGGGAAGGAGGGATGGACGGATGCTGGCCTTGATGCTTGCATCCATTGCAAGTTGGATGGATGGATACTGACCCTGATGCTTACATCCACTGCAACTTGCTGCTCTGCCTTTGAGGCAGATTGCTGGAGTGTCTTTGTGAGTATCCTGGAGGGATTATGACCTCCAGAAAGAGATTGGGAAAGGATTCCATTATTTCCATCTCATAATCTCAGAAGAATTTTCAAACACCTCCACCACCAATCTTTTCACGCTCCATAAATCTGCAGCGTTTCCTGTGTCAGCCCAGTCCACATGGATGACAAGAGTCATCGAATCACAGAATGGGCTGGGTTGGAGGGAACCTGGAAAGGCCATCAGATCCCACTCCCCAGCACTGAACCGGGACACAGTCCCTTCAACCCCATTTCTATGATCTCATGGTTCTAAGGATGATCTTTAAGGACCCTTCCAACTCAACCACCCTTCGAACCCAACCACTCCCCGGTTGACCTGTAAGGACCCTTCCAATCCAACCATTCCCTGGTTGACCTGTAAGGACCCTTGCAATCCAACCACTCCCTGGTTGACCTGTAAGGACCCTTTGAATCCAACCACTCCCTGGTTGACCTGTTAGGACCCTTTGAGCCCATCCACTCCCTGTTTGACCTGCGAGGACCAAAATTAAACCCACAGAAGGTTTCTGAGTTCTTGACATATTTTCATTCTTTATTATTATGTCAGTAATGAGATGTGTTGCTCATAGGTGCCCACTGCATCGATCAAACTGTTCCAAAAGTGCGAGCTCTGATGTGGAGGGTCCCCGTAGTTCATTAAGAGCCCAATATAATTGTTTCCCTCACCCCAAAATGTTTGGGGACCGCTTTATAAATCCCTTGGCCCCTTTATCAATCCCCTGATCCCTTATCAATACCTTGATCCTTTATCAATCCCTTGGCCCCTCTATCAATCCCTTGATCCCTTATTTGTCTCTTGGCTCCTTATCAATCCCCTATTAGTCATAGCATCAGATATTCCATGATTCTCTGACCTGGGAGGACCCCATCCCACCCCACCCC
>NW_018364534.1:67836-69372 GCF_002078875.1 Numida meleagris | reverse complement strand
GCGATGCAGGAGTTCCCTCCCGCCGTCCCTCGCAGAACCCCCTACAGTCCCCCCGCCCCCCCCATCACCCCGCCAACCCGCCATTATGACGTCACGCGCGGGCGTATCCCGACGTGGTGGGCGTGGCCAAGCGTCGGAGGCGTGGCTTAGCCGAGGTGGGCGTGGCCTATCGGCGTGGGCACGTCCAGACGCGGTGGGCGTGGCCTGGTGGGAAAGTGGGCGTGGCCCGGAGGTGGGAGCGTCTCGGCGCTGTGGGCGTGGCCAGGCGGGGCGGTGGGCGTGGTCCGGCGGTGGGCGTGGCTTCGGGGCCCTGTTGTCTGCGCTCCCCCGTCGGCGGCCATGGAGGACCCTTCGCGGCTGATGGCACCGCACGGAGCGGGGGTGGCTCTCCAGGGGGGTCTCCCCCCGGGGGGTCCCACCGCCCCCACCTCTACACCGGGAGATCCGAGCTCTGTGCCCCCCCCGGGCCCTCCCCCTCACGATACGGGCGACGTTCTGCAGCAGATTATGGCCATCACCGATCAGAGCTTGGATGAGGCCCAGGCGAGGTAATGGGGTCCCGCTCTGCCCAATAGCGGGAGCTGCGGGGTGGGGGGTGGCTGTGGGGGTGGACCCCCCCCCCACTCTCACCCCCACCCCCCCCCGGGCCGTGGTATAGCGATGAGACCCCCTCGGTGGAGCCGTTCTGGGGATATGGGGCGGTTCAGTGCCGGTTCGGTGCTCCTGCAGCCTCACGTCGTGACTCAGCCGTGTTTGATGGGGACTATCGCGATAGGGTGATGGGGAGATGGGGGCTGCGGGGCTGGACCCCCTCCTCTTGGCCATGGCACAGCGGTGGGAGTTTGGTTTGGGGATATGGGGCGGTTCGGTGCCGGTTCTGTGCTCCTGCAGCCCCGCGTCGTGATTCAGCTGTGTTTTATCAGGACTGTCACAATAGGGGGCTGTGGGGTGAGAACTGGGGGCTGTGGGGCTGGACCCCCCCCACCCTCCACTCTGGGCCATGGTGCAGCGATGGGACCCCCTCGGTGGAGCAGTTCTGGGGATATGGGGCGGTTCGGTGCCGGTTCTGCGCTCCTGCAGCCCTGTGTTGTGACTCAGCTGCGTTCTGTCGGGACTGTCACGATAGGGGGCTGTGGGGCAAGAACTGGGGGCTGTGGGGCTGATTTCCCCCCCCATCCTCCCCAGGCCATGGCACAGCAGTAGGAGTTTGGTTCAGGGATAGGGGGTTCGGTGCCGGTTCCATGCTCCTGCAGCCCCGTGTTGTGACTCAGCTGTGTTCTGTCGGGACTATCGCGATAGGATGATGGGGAGATGGGGGCTATGGGGCTGGACCCCCCCACCCCCCTTCGACCGTGGCTCAGTGGTGGGAGTTTGGTTCAGGGATATGGGGGTGGGGGTTCGGTGCCGGTTCCGTGTACCTAAAGCCCGACACCGTGACTCAGCTGTGCGCTGTTGGGACCATCGTGACAGGGTGGCCCTGTGGTCTGGCTTGGGGTGTCCTATGGTTCCAAATGGCATTGATTCTGTCCTTCCTTC
>NW_018364534.1:63578-66736 GCF_002078875.1 Numida meleagris | reverse complement strand
TTCTAGCTGTGTTCCAGGTTGGTTCCAGCTGTGTCCTGTATGGTTTCCGGCTGTCTCCTTTATAGTTTCCAGCCGTGTTCCGAGTTGGTTCCAGCTGTGTCCTTCATAGTTTCCAGCTGTGTTCCATGTTGGTCCTAGCTGTGTTCCATATTGGTTCTAGCAGGGACCTATATTGTTTTGATCTGTGCCCTATGAAGTTTCTAGCTGTGTTCAAAGTTGGTTCTAGCTGTGTTCCAGGTTGATTCCAGATGTGCCCTATGTGGTTTCTGGCCGTGCCCTTTATAGTTTCTAGCTATGTTCCATGTTGGTTCTAGCTTATCCTATATGGTTTCTGGCTGTGTCCTGTATAGTTTTCTGCTCTGTTCCAGGTTGATTCCAGCTGTGTCCTGTATAATTTCTGGCTGTGTTCCGTATTGGTCCTAGCTGTGTGCCATATTGGTTCTAGCAGTGTCCTATATGGTTTTGGTCTGTGTCCTGTATAGTTTCCAGCTGTGTTCCAGGTTGGTTCTAGCTGCGTTCCAGGTTGATTCCAGCTGTGTCCTCTGTGGTTTCTGGCTGTGTCCTGTATAGTTTCCAGCTGTGTTCCAGGCTGTTTCTGGCTCTGATCTGTATTGGTTCTAGCTCTGTTCTGCATTGGTTCTGGCTGTGTCCTATATGGTCTTGGTCTTGGTCTTGATCCCTTATCAATCTCTTGAACCCTTATCAATCCTTTGGCCCCTCTATCAATCCCTTGATCCCTTATCTGTCTCTTGGTTCCTTATCTGTGTCCTACATAGTTTCTGGCTGTGTTCCAGGTTGGTTCTGGCTGTGTCATATATTGGTTCCAGCTGTGTTCTAGGTTGGTTTCATGCTGTGTCCTATGTCATTTCATGCTGTGTCCTTTATAGGTTCCAGCTGTGTTCCATATGGTTTCTAGCTGTGCCCTAAATAGTTTCCAGCTGTGTTCTGGGGTGTGTTCTAGCCATGTTCTAGGTTATTCCTCCTCTTTCGGTTTTCCCTGCAGGAAAACTAAGCGTTTTTTCCTCCTTTTTGTACAGATTCTGTTGCTCTATATACTATAACCATATATCTACTATAACTATACAAGCATACCCCAAAAGACTCTCTTTACCTCTCGAGAACGCTCCTCTGCTCGCACAGAACTTCCATCTGGCTCAGGGAAGCCGTGCAGAACTCTGAATTTTAACGCCGCGCTCAGCGTTGCGTCGCTCCGTCCTTCCCCATTGGCACTCACTTTGTTTCTGCTTTTCTTCTCCGCAGGAAACACGCCCTGAACTGCCACAGGATGAAGCCCGCTCTGTTCAGCGTGCTCTGTGAGATCAAGGAGAAGACAGGTGAGCTGCTGTCATTTCTGCTCTCCATTTCCCCCCCCCCAAATACCACTTTTCCGCCCCCCAAAAATGCCATCCCACCACCAGTTTTGCTCTTGTTCAGCGCAGCCCACCTTTTCCCGGTGGGTTCTGTGACTTCAGGCTGCTTAGGGGATTCTGCTGTCAGCTGGTGGGGGGCTTTGATTTGCTTTTCATGGTGCTCTTTCGGTGCTTTATTTGGAGAAAGCAGTGTTTGAGCCACAGGTCGCGGAAGCACTTGTTCTCCAAAAATTAATTCCGGATGCACTGCAGGTATTCAAGCAGCGCTGCTTAAGAGTTTGGCTGTGAATATAGGCTGTATATTTGTATCTATGAATGGATATTCATGTCTGTTTTGAAGAGCAGAAGCCCTGGGGGCAAATGGATTTCAGTTTTGAGTCCTTTGTTCCTATATATGAATATGGTTCCGTGAATACGATCCTATATTCCTATATATGAACATGGTCCTACGAATATGGTCAAATATTCATATATATATGAATGTAGTCCTATAATAAGGTTATATATTCATATATATATGAATGTGGTCCTATTAATTATGGTCATATCATCATATATATGAGTATGGTCCTACAAATATGCTCATATATTCCTATATATTACTATGGCCCTACAAATACAGCCCTATATTCCTATATATGAACATGGTCCTATGAATATGGTCATATATTTGTATATATGAGTGTGGTCCTATGAATTACACTCATATCTTCATATATAGGTGAAGGTGATCCTACAAATATGCTCACATATTCATATATATGAATATGGTCCTACAAATACAGTCCTGTATTCCTATATATGAACGTGGTCCTATGAATATGGTCAAACATTCATATATATATGGATGTGGTCCTATGAATTACAGTCATATCTTCATATATAGGTGAATTTGATCCTACAAATATGGTCATATCTTCATATATATGACTATGGCCCTACAAATACGCTCATATATTCCTATATATGACTATGGCCCTACAAGTACAGCCCTATATTCCCATATATGAACATGGTCCTATGAATATGGTCATATATTTGTATATATGAGTGTGGTCCTATGAATTATGGTCATATCTTCGTATATAGATGAATGTGGTCCTACAAATACGCTCATATATTCCTATATATGACTATGGCCCTACGAATACAGCCCTATATTCCTATATATGGATGTGGTCCTATGAATTCCAGTCATATCTTCATATATAAGTGAATTTGATCCTACAAATATGGTCATATCTTCATATGTATGAGTGTGGTCCTATGAATTACGGTCATACCTTCATCTATATGATTATGGTCCTACAAATATGCTCATATATTCCTATATATGACTGTGGCCCTACAAATACAGTCCTATATTCCTATATATGAACACGGTCCTTATATTCATATATTCATATTCCCCATATTCATATACGAATATGATCAAATATTTGTATATATATGAATGTGGTCCTATGAATTATGGTCATACCTTCATATATATGAATGTGGTCCTACAAATATGCTCATATATTCCTATATATGACTGTGGCCCTACAAATGCAGTCCTATATTCCTATATATGAACATGGTCCTCATATTCATATATGAATATGATCAAATATTTGTATATATATGAATGTGGTCCTACAAATATGCTCATATATTCCTATATATGACTGTGGCCCTACAAATACAGTCCTATATTCCTATATATGACTGTGGCCCCACAAATACAGTCCTATATTCCTATATATGACCGTGGCCCTACAAATACAGTCCTATATTCCTATATATGAC
>NW_018364534.1:62034-62359 GCF_002078875.1 Numida meleagris | reverse complement strand
CATTTTTTTTTTCCGGCATATTTTTTCCCTTTTTTTTTTTCCGGTATTTTTTTTTTCCTGTATGGTTTTTTTCCTCTAAAAAAATATATCTAATTTTTAATTATTAGTGTTTTATACTATTCTGTAAGGGACCGAGCACCCGATGGAGCTGTGAGTGTCTCTGTTCAGTGCAGGGAGTGGGATGTGATGGCCTTTAAAGGTCCCTTTGAACCCAAACTGTTCTCTGATTCTGTGGCCTTAATGATCATCCATAGAACCAGGGAGTGGCTGGGCTGGAAGGGTCCTTACAGGTCAAATGTGGAGTGGTTGGGACAGAAGGGTCCTT
>NW_018364534.1:54612-56355 GCF_002078875.1 Numida meleagris | reverse complement strand
TTCCCAACCCTAATGATTCTACAATTCCAAAATCCCACCCCAACATTCAATCCCAAGATCCAACCCCCAAATCTAACCCCAAAATCTGACCCCGAAACGGGTTTGACAGTCAAACTTGATGATCCTGGAACTCTTTTCGAACCCCAATGATTCTATGCTCCTATTGCTCCAAAGACATACTTCGAGTCAGGATAAAAGTCAGCTCACCTTTCACCTGGCTCTGAAATGACCATCTACAAAGGTGAAGCCAACAAGTGCCCACCCAATGGGTGCATTCATTTTGCTTCTCCGCGCTATCTGCTCCATGAAGGAAAATCTGAAAAGAGGAAAAAAAAACAAAACAAAAAAACACAACCAAACTCTCAACAAAGTGCACAGCACTTATTTTGGTACCCCCGATCTTGTGCAGCTCATTACAGAACCGCAAACCTCTTAATTAATGACATGCAAAATAGATGGCCATGATTGCATTTGCATACTGAGGCTTCAACACCTTAGGCTGCGGTGGGGTTTAATTAAGGATTAATTAGAAACGACGGGAATTGCATGTCGCTTAGGATAATGAGTTTGCATATTTGACAGACAGCAGTAGGTGATGTGCAGGAAAACGGGGGATTTGCGTTTTCTTGTACGTAAAGACAACCAATGAGTTCTGTAGCCCATGAGTTTCTTTGGGTCGTTATGAACTTATTGGGAGCAGCTGGACTATGGGTTTTTTCCCCGATTTTTTTACCCGTTCTGTGGCGTCTCAGCATCTTGACTCAAAGCTTCAAGTATTCACAAAGAGTTTTCTTCTGTTCTGCCCTTACACGATTGTGGGAACTTCGAAAATCGGATGGTCAGAAGCTGCTGGGAGAGGAGAGCTTTCTGGAGAAGCGCTCTTCACGCTCTTCTTCTAATTCAGGAAATAATGGGGAATATGGAAAGAAATAATTCACAAATCTGTTGATTCTGGTGCTTTCTTTTTTTCTTTTTTTTAGCGTTATTATTATTTTGAGATTTCATGTTATTTTGGAATCCGTTTCATGAAATGTAATTTTTTTATTTTTATTTTTTTCCCAAAGCCACCACTGAATTCCAACCTGACAGAGTGGGTTGCGCAGACAGAGCTGTTCTAATAGAGCTGTTCAACTTCTAGAGGTTTTATTCATTAAGCACCTGAACTATGGGGTTGAAAGTGCAACTTATTAATGCTAATTAACTCCTCTCTCGTTTCTTGCTAGCCCCGACCAACCAGATTCTTCCCTTGAGGTTGTGGGGGTGCTTTATTCAGCAGTCAACTTGAGATGAGCTGATGCGTAATTGATGATAACGAATGTCTAATTACCATCATTAGACGGGTGACATAAAATTAAACTGCAGCTGGGAGCTTGACTCCAACACGAGGTGTGCTGATGCGCATCGCAGTGTGCGTAAGGAGATGTTTGGCACGTTCAGATGAGAATGTGGCACCAAAACACCTCTTCCACCGCGTTGACGCTTCCCATCCCAAACATCCCAAACATCCCATTTCACGTGAGCTTTGTCAAACAGAGTGAGGGGTGTTCTTCTGGGGGGGCTTTGGGGTCCCTTCCAACCTAACTGTGCTGTGATTCTGTGGTTCTGTGATCTTTAGGGACCCTTCCGACCCAAGCCATTGTACGGTTCTATGATCTTTGAGAACCTTTCCAACCCAACCCCATTCCATGGTTCTGTGATCTTTAAGGACCCTTCCAACCCAACTCAACCCCATTCCATGGTTCT
>NW_018364534.1:48882-54387 GCF_002078875.1 Numida meleagris | reverse complement strand
TCCATGGTTCTGTGATCTTTAAGGATCCTTCCAACCCAACTCAACCCAACCCCATTCCATGGTTCTGTGATCTTTAAGGATCCTTCCAACCCAACCCAACCCAACCCCATTCCATGGTTCTGTGATCTTTAAGGATCCTTCCAACCCAACCCAACCCAACCCCATTCCATGGTTCTTTGATCTTTAAGGACCCTTCCAACCCAACCCATCCTGTCCTCCCACAGATCTGTGATGTCACATGGCACTGGAATATCCCTTTACATGTAGTGGTGGTCCCCTGTACTACGCTTCTGCTGCTTATCTGTGGCAGGGAATAAAATATTCCGGTTAATCTGCTGATTAAAATTGGGAAAAGCTTGGTTGAGTTTTTGTAGCCTCGCAGGATGAAGACCAACTAACTGTTCATTAAACTGCCTCGCAATTAAAATCCAGTTAAAAGCCAGAAGGCTCCTGGCGTTTTTTTTTTTTTAACTGACTCATGATGTTATGAGGTTTTGTTTTCTTTCTTTTTTTTTTTTAAGGAGTTAATAATAAATCGTCAGAAATTTGGGATTTAAATATTTCGAAGCAGATTTGCTTGGAATCAAATGTGGGTGATCTGAGGGTGTAGTCTATAGTGGGACGGCTGTAGTCTGTTGCTGGCGATGGTGTAGTCTCTTGTGGGACGGTTGTAGTCTGTTGCTGGTGATAGTGTAGTCCATTGTGGGACGGTTGTAGTCTGGTGATGGTGTAGTCTATTTTGGGACAGTTGTAGTCTGGTGATGGTGTAGTCTATCATGGGATGGTTGTAGTCTGTTGCTGGTGACGGTGTAGTCTGTTGGTGTGGCCTGTTGCTGGTGACGGTGTAGCCTGTTGGTGCACCCTGTTGCTGGTGATGGTGTAGTCTACTGTGGGATGGTGTAGTCTGTTGCTGGTGGCGGTGTAGCCTGTTGGTGCAGCCTGTTGCTGGTGATGGTGTAGCCTGTTGTGGGATGGTGTAGTCTGTTGCTGGTGGCGGTGTAGCCTGTTGGTGCAGCCTGTTGCTGGTGATGGTGTAGCCTGTTGTGGGATGGTGTCTTCTGTTGCTGCTGACGGTGTAGTCTGTTGGTGTGGCCTGTTGTTGGTGACAGTGTGGCCTGTTGTTGGTGACGGTGTGACCTGTTGTTGGTGACGGTGTGGTCTGTCACTGGTGGTGGTGTAGCCTGTGGCTGGTGGCGGTGTGGTTGTACCCTCGGCGTACGAAGCACTCTAAGTCAAACAGCCCTCAGGTACAGATTTCAGCGCGATCCTACAGCAGCGCGGTGTTCTTTTCAGTCCCCAGACGTGGAAGTACAGTGGTTGTAGCGGCTCAGGCATTCCATCCACCTCCCGTAGTCTGTCTTTATGATCCAGTTTCCCATTTCTGCCTCTGACCCGTGTTTTCTCCATACGTGCTGTATCACACCTTCATTAAATGCTCCTTCTTTCCTCGACTTGGAGATAGAAGTCTGCTAAAAAGGGCGTTTAGATGCTCTACCACTGAAGTGGACGCTCTTCCCCGTCCCGGAAATAACCTTTTGATTCCCTCTTTATATCTACCCAGTGTTAAGTATTCGTGGTATTCAGGAAGAAGACCCCCCCGATGCCCAACTAATGAGACTAGATAACATGTTGCTGGCGGAGGGCGTCTCCGGCCCCGAGAAAAGAGGAAGAGGAGCACCGATGGCTGTAGCAGCAACACCAGGTGGCTGTCCAAATGACAATAGCATTGAGCACTCTGACTACAGGGCCAAGCTGTCACAGATCCGACAGATATACCACTCTGAGCTAGAGAAATATGAACAGGTGATCTTTCTGCATGGAAGAGTTTTTATCATCTCAATTGAAAATAACCGCTTTTTTTCCTTGGGTGTTGGTTTTAAGAACGGAACAGGAGGTATCGTGAGTTGAGTTGAACGCGAGGTTATCACATTTATTGGAGAATTTATCTCCGTGTTACAGAATTAAGGTGAAATAGAGGGACTGGACATCAAACTAAGGATAATTAATGTCTCATTTATCTTTGTTACTTTACTTTTAAGAGTAAATATGAATAAACTGAAACGTGAAAAGTCCTTTTTTTTTTTTTTTTTTTTTGGATATGTGTTCTTGTTGGGGAAATGAATTTGGGGGTATTTTATCGTTTCTCGATACAAATCTATTTATTTTCAGGCCTGCAGCGAGTTCACCACCCACGTCATGAACCTGCTCAGGGAACAGAGCCGGACGAGACCCATTTCTCCGAAAGAAATAGAGCGGATGGTGAACATCATCCACGGCAAATTCAGCACCATCCAGATGCAGCTGAAGCAGAGCACGTGCGAGGCGGTGATGATCCTGCGCTCGCGGTTCCTTGATGCGAGGTACGACGAAAAGTGGCAACGTGGGCTTAAATCCGGGCTTTATTTGTTGCTCAATGCCAATAATTGCATAGGAATCCTCATTCCCAGTGTTGTTCGTTTAAGTATTGGCAACCCATCACCTGTTACACGCGGTTGGGCTATTCACTTTGATGTAAACATATAAAAATTGCGTGGAATTAAATATATTCTTTTTCAAATACACATTTTAGAGTAGGCCCATGGCTCGCCGTTCTCTCTGGTCCGTGGTCACGCGGTGCAAATCGAAATAATTGTGATTTTTCACAGGCGTAAACGACGTAACTTCAGCAAGCAGGCAACGGAAGTCCTGAATGAGTATTTCTATTCGCATCTGAGCAATCCTTACCCCAGCGAAGAAGCCAAAGAAGAGCTCGCAAAGAAGGGCGGCATCACCGTGTCGCAGGTACGAAGCGGTTTATGTGGAATTAGTTCCAGTTGTTTCCTTTCTGGAGTCAGAGAATCGTTCGGGTTGGAAAAGGTCACTAAGATGGGACCGGGTGGCTGTTAAGGGTCTCCTTCCAACGAGTCAGTGATTCTATGAAAACTAGTCTTGGTTTTTCTGAGAAATGCCACTTGAGCAGAAGAGTCGTGGCCACATTGAGCTTTAGCGGCACAAAAACGAGTGAGATAATGGGAATCCGAAGTGATGCTCCATAAGTCGGGGGCTGATGGATGGAAAATGTGCAAGGAAATGCAAAGGAAGATGGGAATAACGTACAGACAGACAACGTCCCGGACAGCTGGGAAGGGAGTAGTGATGGCTTCGTAACAGATGAACGTGAGGATCGATCTCAGACCATATAAACACCTCTGAGTTCTGCTGGGCTGTCCCGAAGGGCTTTTCTGCTCGAACCCTACTGTAAAATGTTATTTTTGCTGGTACGTTGTCAACGTAACGGAGAATGGAATGGCTTGAACGATAACAGGGTTGTACATCTCCAGGTTTCCAACTGGTTCGGTAACAAAAGAATTCGGTACAAGAAAAACATGGGGAAGTTCCAAGAAGAAGCCAACATTTACGCTGCGAAAACGGCAGTGGATGCAACCAACGTCGTGGCTCAAGGCAACCAAGCAAACTCCCCGTCGACACCAAACTCGGGTAAGGAAGTCTCTAATTACCTCTCGTGATGACGAGCGCCGGGAACTACCAATGGTTGAGACTGTCGTAGGATTTCTTTGTCTCTCAAATATAGCTGCTGTAATGCTCACAGGGAAAAAAATATA
This sequence comes from Numida meleagris, assembly GCF_002078875.1. NCBI lineage: Eukaryota > Metazoa > Chordata > Aves > Galliformes > Numididae > Numida > Numida meleagris. The sequence continues at coordinate 50,785 of NW_018364534.1, read as the reverse complement.
TATGTTTTTGCATTAAATTCTCTTTTGTTTGTTTGTTTTGTTGTTATTAAGCTTCCTCTGGCTCTTTTAAGATGACAAATTCCGGAGATTCTTTCATAAATTTGCAGTCATTGACCTCCTACCAGAGCTCCCCAGTAGGAGGCAATGTGCAGTCACAGGTGAGCAGGTTATTTCATTACTATTATTACTATTATTATAAAAGCAGTTTCTCTTAATATCAGATAAGGATGATTTTTTTTCTTCTCTGGCTGGGATGCAAGAAGGGATCGGAGTCAGATTTGTGAAACAAACCCACTGAAATGTGTTTTTTTGTTGAAATCAAACTCTTGAAGACTGAGTGAGACCTAAATTAACCTACTGGTAGCCTTCCATCCTTCAGATTTACATCAACAAATTGGTGTTGGCTTGTTTGAGAGTTGGTCTTGCTCCGTATACATAGAACTTGAAGAGCTATTGCAGCGTTCATGGCGTTGATTTGAAATGATTTTAAATAAAATAGATACATCCCACTTGTACTGCGTAATTCCTTGGACTTTGTCGTTATTTTCTCCCCTTATTTGTATCGTTCTGTGGGATCTTGTTGCAGATGGATTCCTTGCACCATGTCATACACCAGACAGGGAGATATGACACCATTGTGGGGAATCCTTTGTACACGACGCAGCGCATTGACGTAAGATGTTCCGAAGTTTTACTTTATCCGATCTCTGATACGAGTTTTGTTCTTAGTAATGATCTGTGAATAAATCTTGTCTTATTTCCTACCCACTGAGAAGTCTGCTGTGGGGATAGGAAAAAGGTGGAAGAGAGATACTTAAGACTAAAACCTTTGGCTTTTGGTTCCCAAAAAATTTGTATATGAGGCTGTAGTCCAGAATAGTTGTTCAAAGGGTCCTTACAGGTCAGCTGTGGAGCAGCTGGGTTCGAAGAGTCCTTAGAGGTTGACCAGAGAGTGGTTGGGTTCAAAGGGTCCTTACAGGTCAACTGTGGAGCAGCTGGGTTCAGAGAGTCCTTAGAGGTTGACCAGAGAGTGGTTGGGTTCAAAGGTTCCTTACAGGTCAACCAGGGAGTGGTTGGGCTGGAAGGGTCCTTAAAGGTCAACTGTGGAGTGGTTGGGTTCAAAGGGTCCTTACAGGTGAACTGTGGAGCGGTTGGGTTCTAAGGGTCCTTACTGGTCAACCACGTTCTGTGATTCCATTTCTAACAGAAATATCTGCTTCACCCGCAGGCGAATGGCAGCTGGCAGGATGCGACCACCCCTTCATCCATCACCTCACCCACCGGAGACCCTGGAAGCGTTAATTCCGACGCGTCCAATTAAGTCGTTAGGACCTACCGATGAGAGGAAAGAGGTCATTAGTGTAATATGTCAGTGTTGCTCTTTTCGCCGATACTATTAACGTGACACACAGCTAATTACCTCAGCCAAACCCTGGAACCAATAGAAGATTGTGATGATGATTACGACGACACCTCTCTACCTCTCAGCTGAGTTCTTTTTACTTATTATGGGATGTGAAATTGTTTTCAAAGAACTTGCTTCATTTTTCCTAACCAAAATTTTTTTTTTTTTAAATATCAATTTTATGGTAAGAAACTCAGTGTCTGTTCTAGAAGGAGAAAAAAAAAAAAAAAGACTTATTTTAATTTCCATAAAGTTTTTTTACAACGAGATTTCCGTTTTAGCTGATAGATATTAACAATTAACCCCTCGTATTGTAACTGTAGGCATTTAAACCCTCGGTATTGTAATTTTGTAGAGGAAAATCAGCTTTTCTTACCCAGACTTCACGCTGAGCTCACGGAGCAGAACGCGGCTTTACCAAAACTTTCTGAACTCGGGTGGGCCTCACCCCGTGTCATCCCTAATCCTAATTTAATGTCTAATGTAAAACTGAATCCC
>NW_018364534.1:47382-48157 GCF_002078875.1 Numida meleagris | reverse complement strand
GAGGGGGATGGGGGGGGTCTGAGGGGGCCTCGGGGACTGGGTTGGGTCTCAGGGGGCCGGGGGGCCTCAGGGCCGGAGGGAACAGTAGGGCCGCCTCATTTCAAGTCCTGTAATGCCTGCAGAAACGTTCTTCCCACAGGCTTCCCTCACTGGATCCTTCCTTACAGCAGATGGCAGCGCTCCAGGTAGGGGTGAGTGAGAGAACTCGTGTGTTGTGAGGGTGGCAGAGCCCTGGCTCACGCTGTCCGGAGCTGGGGCTGTCTCCTTCCATGGGGATATTCACACGCACCTGGACGCTCTAGTGCTCAATCTGCTGTAGGGAACTGTTTTTAGCAAGGGTGGGGGTGCGGGGTGTTGGGTTCGATGATCTCCAGAGCTCCCTTCCAACCCCAATGATTCTGTGATCCTTGTGGGTCCCTTCTAACTCAGGATATTCTGTGATTCTTTAATACTTACGTGTTGATTATGCCCGTTTTTCACAGAACCTGACCCCGGGGAGAAGAAAAATCCTGAGAAACCTCCAAAGCCAATCGGCGTTGCTGCTGTTAGCCAGGAGAATGTTACTCCAGAAGCAGCTGCAGAAAAAACATCCCACAGGAGAGCAAGCTCTGTGAAAAGCCAAAATGCCACCGGCTCTCAAACCAAACGTCGCTCTTGGCGTCGCTCAAGCCTGAAGGGGACGAAACGCCGGAAATCTCTGCCTCCTTTTCATCAGGATGTTACTGGTAAGCAGTGTTCTGCCCTTTATCAAAGTCTCTTGAGAGCCATAGAATGG
>NW_018364534.1:46940-47139 GCF_002078875.1 Numida meleagris | reverse complement strand
ATGGGTGGGGTTGGAAGGGTCCTTAAAGGTCATAGAACCATGGAATGGTTTGGGTTGGAAGGGACCTTAAAGGTCATAGAAGTATAGAATTCTAGAATGGGTTGGAAGGGTCCTTAAAGGTCATAGAACCACAGAACCATAGAAGGGTTGGGTTGGAAGGGACCTTAAATGTCATAGAACTATGGAATTCTAGAATGGG
>NW_018364534.1:42405-46005 GCF_002078875.1 Numida meleagris | reverse complement strand
CCCTTTGGGTAAAGAATTTCCCCCTCATATCTGCCCTAAATCTCCCCCCTTACCTTAAAGCCATTCTCCAGTGTTCTGTCACTGTCTGCACATGGAAGAAGTCGCTCTCCTCCTGTTCATAAGCTCGTATGAAACGTGGTAAACTTCCATGCTATCCTACAACAAACTGAACTTTGATTTTCTGACCTTCAGTGTAATTAGTGGGATTGCATTTTCCAATGTCTATTGGCAGTGGAGATACTCAAAGTTAAAAGGAGATTGTCGTGTTAGTGGGTTCCATAAGCCCATGTTTTCTTATTCTTTTAATTCCTGCAGCTGAACCTTAAGGAGAATTTTCCCTCTTAGGAAACCTTCCTTCCTCTTTTCCCTTCCATGCCACGCACATCCAACAAAACCCATTTTTAGGATCTTTTGAGAACATTGCTGTGCTCGTGGCTTGGTGTCAACTCATTCCTCAATTACTTTGGTCTCATTTTCCAGAGTTGAGCCAAGCAATTAGCCTGGACCTGCCGGAAACGGATCGCCTTTCTATGCTGTTGTTGTCCAGCTTCCAGGTAAGCTCCCCTGTTGTCCAAGCGCGTTATTTTCCTGACATTCATGTTTTGTTTTGTGGAACTGAGCTGTGAAATCGAGAAAGAGGAGGAATTAATTTCTCCTTCAGTAACGAATCCTCGCACAAACACACGGTTAACTTTATGCCAGGCTTTTAGGGGGTGAAAAAAGCAGCAGTCCCACAGCACGCAGAGCTGAGGGGTGACACGTTCGGCTTTGTCACGGGTGCTGAGATCTTTTCTGTGTTCTCGTAGTTCTCTGCACAGAAGCTTGAACACATCTTGGAGCAGACGGAGGGCTTCAGTCCCGAGGCTTTCAAAACCAACGGTGAGTTGTGTTTTGTGTGTTATAAAAGGAGGTTATAAACTCAGCATTCCGCTGGTGTGCTGAGGTGAGATCAGCTGACTTGGAGAAGAAGAGTCAGGTGCTGCTGGCATCATCTGAGTGATGAGTTTAACATCCAGCTCATGGCCACAGTTGCTGTGAGGGAAGTTAACGAACGCACTAAGCTACGGTCACAGCGAGCAGCACGCGTGACAGCTAAATACCTTCAGGCAAGGAATCAAGCTGCTGTTCTGCTCTGCTCTCCAGTATTAGGAACTGTGTAGGCGGTTGGTTCAAGAACTGCTCACGGGGCTTTGCTTTCCATCCCCAGTGAGCTCGGTTTCAGAAGACCTGAAGCGATACATAGAGAAACTGAAGCTGGACGGAACCCTGAGGAGCTGCGTCGAGAAAGCTGAAGGGTGAGGACTTCCAGGCAACAACTTATTATTCTCCTGGTTTTCCTGCCTAAACATCTGCATTTCCAAACAGCAAACGAGGCGTTCTGGGGCTAATGTCATTACTGGCATATCACAGGGAATATTTAAAGGGGATTTAGTTTTTTTTTCTTGAGGTGATCCAAGAGACTTCTGTAGGCTGAGTGGTTTTAATCCTTTGCAGAGCCCTCTGTGGTGGGTGTGTGTGTGAGGTGCAAACGTTTCTCTCTCTGTATATCTCTGCTTTAGGGCTTCGTCGGACGCTGTTTCAGACGAGTCAGTGGGCAAGGCTAAGGAGTACATTGCCAGGTGAGTGCGTGCTGTGAGACTGGAGCCTGACACAAATGTTCCTGCTGTTCTAGGAGGCGTTTTTTGGCGTGTTATTTCTTTTCAGTTTGCTTTCCGTGAGCCTGCGTTGCAGTTTAACCCTACGGAGGGGATTCCTGCTGCGTGCAGACCCGCTCTGTCCTTTTTGCCCCGTAGGTTTTCTGCTGAATGTCAGGCGTGGGATGAGCTCTTGCAGCGCTACCAGAAGGATGCTGAGGAGATGTCCAGGTGCGGATTGTGGCAAAACCTTTGGATGGAAAAGAAAAGAAACGCCAAATCTCCTTCGTGCAACAAAGCAATGAGTTCTCTTCCAGGCAGCTGGAGGAGTGCAGGAGCAAACAGGGACGGGCAGAGCCTCCGAATTACCTGCAGACATCTCAGGCCGAAGTGCTCAGCACCAAACCCAACTACCAGAGGATCCTGGATGAGCAGGGAGAGGTGCTGAGCTGCATGGAGCTGGTGGTGAGTCACCTGGGGGGGGAAAGCAGAGTCCATCAGCTCGGGGGGTTTGGTGCAGCGCTCGCGGCAGTACGTGCTGTGGCACGGGACCGCCCCGTGGTTCGTTAGGAGTGAGAAGAGTTTGTTAATTAGCGTTGGGGTAATTTGGGGGGTGTTTTACTGGGCACTGTCAGACTTCCTCAAGCAGAAGGATCCGCCCCAGGCACGCTGGCAGCTTCTCCTCCTTACTTAAAGGCTCTGTTTCATCCTCTTCTTAATAAACACCACGTACTTATGCATCTCGCTGCCTTTCCCCCTTCGCAATTAACAGCGGGAGCAATTAACGGAGCGCTTTCTTTGTAATTTTTTCTTTATTTTACAGCTTGACGAACTGCAGCAGGCGGTGAAGCTGCTGCAGGCTTTTGGCGAGGACAGCAGCCAGTACCTGCGGGGCCTGTCCGAGCGGCTGGGTGAGCTCGGGTCCCCTCTCCGTGCATGTCCCCAGGGGGGGGTGACATCGTGTCCCCAGGGGGGTGACAACATGTTCCCCTGGGGGGGGTTACACTGTGTCCCTGCGTGGGGTGGCACCATGTCCCCGGGGGGGGGGGGTGACAGCGCTCTGTGCCCCTCTCTTGCAGCCGCACGGACCTTCCGCCAGCTGGAGAACTCGCCGGTGCGGAAGCTGATCGCAGCCCCGGGGCGGAAAGCACCCCCGGAGGGCTGAACTGGTCCGAACTGGGCTGAACTGGGGCGCTGCGGGTGCAGTGCTCTCAATAAACGGCCCCGTGCGGGCGAAGTGCGCATGCGCGTGTCTCCGTCTGCTTGCCGCTTCCGCGTTTGAAAGCGCTTGGGGGGGGGAGGGGAGGGGTTATTCTGCGCAACGATTCTTATTGGTTGCTCCTCGCGTCGCTCAAAGCGCCGCCTCCAATCGTTTCGTTCCGCGCTCTGCGCCAGCCAATATCTGAGCGAGGAAGGCAGCGGGGGCGCTCCACCCCTTTTACCTCAGCGAGGCGGCGGCCATCATGGCGGCGGAGGAGGAAGCGGCGCCGCTGAGCGGAGTGGGCTGGGCTGCGGGACCCGAGTCGGCTCCTGCGGGCTGGAGCGTGGTATGAGGGGAAGCTGCGGCCCGAGGGGAGGCTGCAGTACGAGGGTGAGGCTGCAGTACTAGGGGAAGCTCCGGTGCAGCCCAGCGTCACCCTCTGTGCGCCCCACAGATCACCACCAGCGTTGAGGGCAGCGCGGCCAACCTGGGCAAAGGCTTCGGGCACAAGGGCGGGTACCTGTGTGTGAGCTCCGCAGCTCCGGTACGGTGAGCCAGGGGCAAAAGAAGGCGGTGGGGCGATCCCGGGGCCCGCCCTGAGCTCTGGGCCCGATCCCGGGGCCCGCCCTGAGCTCTGGGCCCGATCCCGGGACCCGCTCTAAGCTCTGGGCCTACGCAGGGCTCGGCTGGGCCTGTGGTGACCGATGTCCAGGTGCTGAGCGACCGAAGCCCGCAACCCGCGGGCTACACCCGAGCCCCCGAGTT
>NW_018364534.1:40708-42245 GCF_002078875.1 Numida meleagris | reverse complement strand
TCCCGCAAGAAGCGGCTCTACGTGAGGCTGCAGCCCTACGGGGCCACGGACACGGCCGTGTTTGACATCAAACTGAGCGGGAAGAGCAGGGCTGTGCCGCAATACATGAAGATCGGGTAAAGGAAGAAACCAAAACGCACGAAAAATGGGCTGCTTGTTACTGTTTAGCCTTTCCTCCCCTTCCCCCCCCCGCTTCCTCCTGCGTTCTGGCCCTTTGTTCCTGATGCAAAACGTTCCATTTCCCCGTTTTTGTCGTTTTTCACCCATTTCTTTGTTTTGTTTTCCCTAGGGAAATCGGTAGCTTCGCCATCTGGTGTAAGAAAGGAGCGCTTCCCAAACGCAGCCCTCCCCCCGTCCCCAAGCCCAGGACGGTCAGCCTGGGCCTGAAGCAGCTCTCCCTGGCTGACTCCGAGCAGCAGTACGTATACATCGACCCCATCCAGTTCTGCCTGGGGCTGGGAGCAGGTGCTGCTGCTGCTGCGTGGTGTTAGGTAATGAACTACAGAGCCTTGTTAATAAATCAGCTTTGTGCTGATACGGTAAGTACAGGCGGCGGCAGCAGCAGCCAGGTGAGGGACGCCTGGGGAGAAACAGCTGCACGCATCAGTCCAAGCTGGGGCTGAGCTGGTGGAAAAGAGCTCTGCCGAGAAGGACTTGGGGGTCCTGGTGGCCAGCCATGAGCCAGCAGTGTGCCCTGGTGGCCCAGAAGGCCAATGGTGGCCAACAGGATGACCAGCAGTCGACCAGTGGTTGGCCAACAGTTGACCATGAGCCAGCACTGTGCCCTGATGGCCAAGAAGGCCAATGGGAGCCTGGGGTGCATTGCCCAGAGTGCAGCCAGCAGGGTGAGGGAGGTGCTCCTCCCCTCTGCTCTGCACTGGGGAGGCCCCATCTGGAGCACTGGGCTCAGTGCTGGGCTCCCCAGTTCAGGAACTGAGCCCAGTGGAGGGTGCAGAGATGGTGGGGGCCTGGAGCATCTCCAGATGGGGCCAGGCTGAGAGCCCCGGGGCTGTGCACCTGGGGAGGAGAAGGCTGAGAGGGATCTGGTCAGTGCTGCTCAGCATCTGAAGGGTGGGGGCCAGGAGGATGGGGCCAGGCTGCGTTTGGTGGTGCCCAGTGACAGGACTGGGGGGCACTGGGCACAAACTGGAGCTCAGGGCGTTCCATCCGAGCAGGAGAGAGAAGTTCTGTGCTGTGAGGGTGGCAGAGCCCTGGCACAGAGAGGTGTTTGGGGGGGGTTGTCTCCTTCCATGGAGATCTCCAGACCCACTGGGATGCTTTCCTGTGCATCCTACTCTAGGGGAAGTCGGACTGGGGGAGCTCCAGAGTTCCCTTCAGCCCCTGTGGATCTGTGACTCCGTGATATTAATTCCACAGGGCACCAGAGAAGCCCGTGGCTCGGTCTGGCAGCAGGCGTGCTTCATTCACACTGCAGAGCTCGGCCGATGACGGCTCCAGCATCTACAACCTCTCAGGTACCCGTTCCTCTATACCATAAAGAAGCTGCATGAAGCAGTGGAGCTCTTGAACTAAAATC
>NW_018364534.1:37274-40494 GCF_002078875.1 Numida meleagris | reverse complement strand
CACAGCTGATTCCACACAGCTGATTCCACACAGCTGCTCCCTTTAAACACTGGCACCCAGAGAAGATGTCAGAGTTTTCTTTTAGCGAGACTTCCTTCTCCCTTCCTGGAAGCCCATCTGAAAGCCCTCACCTTCTCAAGGCCGCGCTTGCTTTCAGAGTGGCTCCTTTCTTGTTATTAAAATCTTTGCCCCTTCTCTTTCCAGCAATGGATGGAGTCCCTTTCACACTACACCCCAAATTCGAACGCAGTCCCAGATCTGACAGCAGCGTGAGTGTTCCTTCCAGCTGCTCTTGCTCCCACCCTCACCTCACGACCGCTCTGCGCTAAAACCCATTTCATTCCAGGCCCTGCTCGCCGACCTGACTGTCAAATCGCTCGCTGACATCGAGAAGGAGGTAATCACCCACCCTCATCCTTTTGGGGTGGGTGGTAACGCTCCGAATTTCCCAAACCTCACTGTTTTGTCTCCGCTTGCTTTCAGTACAACTACACTTTTGTGGTGGAAAGGACGGCGGCCGCCCGCCTCCCTCCCTCCATCTGCTGACACCGCTCAGCGCCGCCAGGACGCCAAGCGCTGACCCACGCTCCCTCCCCGCTTCCACCTCGGGGGACCTGGAACAACCTCGTTAAGATCCAATTAGAGGAAGTGCTGAGGGACAACAATAAAGGCGTTTCTCTCATCGCCTGCCCAAGTATTTTCGTGATGCTTTCGGCACGCGCCGCCGCAATCGAGGAGTTCCTGGCGCTGTTGCTGCTGCGATTGGAAGCGCGGGGCAGTGAGGGGTGGGAGTGTGGGGCAGCGTGGGTGGCAGTGGGTTTGTTCATGGCGGTGTTTCTTCTCCTGTGCTTTGCCAACGCTACAGCTCTACTCTGAACATCGGCTCCTGTCGGATTTTAGTGTTGCTGGTGTGTAGGAACTCCCACCTTTGAGCCTCCTCCTCCCTTCTCTATGTACTCGGCCTGCGCTCGACCCCGTTTAAAAACATCACAGAGCGAGTCCCAGCCGCATTTCAAAATACATCGGGTTTGATTTTTAGTTACCAAATTCTGTAAACGTCTCCTCGAGCGGGGCAGTACAAAACTCCCACCAGGTGCTGCGTCCTGGGAACACGAAAAAGTCATTTCACAGAGTTGATTTCCACGTGAGACGGGAGGAAAACCCTCCCCGGAGCTCAAGAGTTGCTCTCAAATCATAGGGATGATTTCTTTTCTTTGGGGGGGGGGTGCCCCCAGCAGGGCCCTGGCGCTGTGTTCAGGAAGGCACTTTGAGTTTTGCTCTCCCCAGCAGGAACTGAAGGATGCGGTCCACCAACAAGGCGAGGAAGAAGTCGGCCAGCAGCACCTCCGTGATGACGATCTTGAACTGGGAAACCAAAGCAATGGTGAGCGCTGATCCTCCCCTGCCCCCGTCGCCCCGAAGCAGCATCGCAAAACCACAGAGGTGCTGAGCACCGAACCCCTCAAGCTGCTGCAGCTCTGCACGCTCCACTTAAGAGCTATTTTCTGCTGGCTGCGAGAGCTTCGTGAGGGCAGGCTCTGGGGGAAGCGCAGCCAAGTGCCGCGCGCGCTCACCTCGGTAGGGATTTCCACCAGCCCAAACTGTTCGTTGAACTCGGGCGACGAGCCCGTGAGCAGCCCCACGATGGCCAGCCCTGAGAGGAGGATGCTCCACAGCAGCGGTTTGTTCTCCTGCAGGCTCTCCATGAAGGGATGGCCCTAAAAAAAAAAGTGGGGATGAACCATCAGCGAGCGCTGCTGTGCTCGCAGAACGTTCAGGTTAGGGGATGTGGAGTTTGGGGCACGCGGCTCGTTCCAACTTGGTGCCAGAAGTGGGAGCTTTTCAATGCAGAACACTGACCCCAACCCCCCAGCCCCCATAGGTTGTAATTAGAGAAAAGCAGTGCTTTGTTTGAGGGCATCTGAGTGCTAAAATTGCTCCTCCAGCTGTGACCGAAGCGTGGCTTGCCTTGTAGTTGATGGCGAACGTGGCCATCTGCATCGCCATCGACATGATGTACACGGTGCTGTTCACGAGGCTGGGCTCAAACTCCTTGTACAGATCCACAAACTCTTCCCGTCTAAAAGAGAGCAGAGCTGCAGAGATCAGCAGGATCACCACGAGCAAAGCTTCCCCCAACCCCCCCCCCCCACTCCCTAACCCTGATTTATTTGTTGTTATGCACAAATTCGGCTGGACAACGGCGCTCTGCTTTCACAGCACCCTGCTGCAAGCACGGCTTAATGGGAATGGCAGAACTCGAGGGGTTGGTAGGGAACTCTTGGCCACAGATCAAAAATCAAGTGGAAAAAATATATATATTTACAAAAAAAAAGGCTTTCCAGCAGTCCCCCCCATTGGTGTTTTTTCTTTTTCAAGAGGAAGAGCAGCGTGTGACACCTTTCCCCATTCTCCTCCTTTAAGAACAGTGGTGCTTAGGGACGTGGGGTGATGGCTGAGGACCTTCAGAGCTCTGTTCTAATTTATGATCGTTCTCTGGTAACCCGTAGCTTTTCTAACCTTAACGACTCTAGGATGAGCTGCTCCTGTAGCTGGAGGAAGGGACACTTACTTGGAACCACTGCGCACCTGGGCACCGCGGTACAGGTAAACGAGGCTGAGGAAATGCACCAGGAACTGCAGCAGCACCGTCAGCACCGTGTAGAGGTTGAAGATGTTGGGCAGCGGGCGCTCCTTGGACAGAGTCTTCAAAGGCTGGGAGCAAAAAGCAAGCGGGGTCGGCTAGAGCGCTTCCGACCTCTCCACGCAGTTTTCCACCGCTCCGGGCTTGTTTGTGAATTAAAAAACAGCTTCGTTTTGGAGAGGGGCACTCTTGCAGTCGTCCCAACGGGAGGAACACGGACCCCGGGTGCTGCCCCAACGCGCTGCCCTCCCCCCTGCCCCGTACCTTTGACCTGGAGATGAAAAGGAAGCAGCCAGCCAGCAGCAGCCCCTGCAGCGTGGCCTGGAAGTCGCTGAACTTCACCCCTTCCAAGTAGAGGACGCTCTGGCTGTAGGCCAGGATCAGGGCGTTCAGGGCGAGGATCTTGAACATCTGGAGCGTCGTCACGAGCGTGCAGCGGCCTTGCTTGATCACGTGGCAGACTGAGGAGCAAGAGGAAGCGGAACAGAAGAGCTTGGGGGGGGGCTTTGTGCCTCAGCCCTCTTCTGAAGCGGCACAGGGGGAGGATCAGCAGAGCATCCCCCCCCCCACAGGAGA
>NW_018364534.1:26272-37115 GCF_002078875.1 Numida meleagris | reverse complement strand
ATCTGCAGCACGCACTCAGCTCCCCCCTGCACTTACTGCACTGAATGGAGGAGAGCTTGGAGGTGAAGGGGGCTGCGATGCTGGCGTCGCCCAGCTTCACCACGGGCACGCGGTCCTCCTCCAAATCCTTCAGCGCCTGATTGATCCGTTCCTGCAGGGCAGAAGAGAAAGGCACGTCGCACACCTCGCCTTCACAGGGCTGCCCTCTCCCCTCCCTTCTTCCAACGTGAGAAGCCTCCACGCTCGCAGCACGGCTTTGGGAGCTCTCTAGAAAAGCAAGAGGCAGCTTCTCCCCCATCCCCAGCCCGGATGAAGCAGCAGTACACCGGAGGAAGAATGAAGAGCGATGACCATTAGCGAGTTACGACGTCTCGCGACCCACCCTCTGCATGGCCAGCTGCTCCTCTCGCTGGGACATGACTCTGTGCTTGGCACCACGCGACGTGGGCTTCACCGTCCCGCTCCCCAGCGGCGCTGCAGCGGGCCTGCCGTCAGCGGGGCCGTCCCGAGGCCTCTTCTTCCTCTCAGGCAGTCTCTCTGGAGCGTTGGCCAGCAGAGCCACTCCTGAAACAAGCGAAACACGAGCTGCGGGGTGGAACGCTGCGTTGCCTTCGCTGGCAAACGGGAATCCTGATGCCCTTCTACACGTGCAGCTAGTTATGGAAGGGACTGTGGGTGTCTAGCGCTGGCTGAAGCAAAAAGGCTTTGAATAGAGGAAAATTAGGAAGAATCTTCCTCCGTAAAGATGCGTTTTCAGCCAGCTCCCGCTGCTTGCTTGTACGCCCACAGCAGGTATTCCACCAGCACAGAGATCCTTCTTTCTCTCGCTTTCTGCCTCCAGATGATGTTGGTCAGATCAATCCCAGCCCCGAAACGAGAGAAACGAGCGTTGGTTTTGTGTTCAGGAACCGCACGCGTGGGCGTCCTGCCCGTGCGCTCACCCACGTCCGCGTGCTTCAGAGCTCCGACGTCGTTGGTCCCGTCCCCGCACATCAGCGTGACGTAGCCCAGGCTCTTCAAAGTAGTGATCACAAACTCCTGCCAAAAAAGAATCGCGTGGTGAGAACGGGCAGAGCACCCACACTGGGCCCCCGCGCCTTGGCCGAGTGCTGCTGTGCCGTGGGAATTCATTGGCTTCCGAGCCGCGCTCCGAAAGGTTCAACCTCGGTCTTCATTTCAGGAACGCAGAGCTAAATGAGCCAATGCATTTAGGATAACGACAGGGCACGTCCTGAGCTCTGTTTCTTGCTGCCAGCTGGCTTGGATAGCACGAGAGGTTTTCCTCGTTGGCTGAACGCAGCTTTAGCATTAATCACGAGCCATGCTGCTGCCAGGCACCAGGTGAGTCCCGCTGGCAAACCGGCAAAACTCGGGTTTTACCAACAGCCGGAATCTCTCACCTTCTGCTTTGGCACCACTCTGGCAAATACTTGGACGTGGGGTATGAGCCGCAGCAGCTGCTGCCTGTTCAGAGCCTGCAGGTGAGAGAGACCTTCCCCCGTCACACACAGGTCGTAGCGCTGCGTCAGCTCCCGCAGGGAGGTCGGCAAGATGGGGAACACGATGGCACCGTCGATGGACTGCCACTGCCAGGAGGAACCTGCCAAGAGAAGCTCTCATCGTACCCAGACGCGGAGAGGGGCAAAGCGTTATCTGGGACGCTAGAAAGCAAGCGAGCCCTTTTCATGATCAGCACCAAGCAGCCGTGCTCGGAGCACGGGGTTCCAGGAGGGATTTGGCTGCCGAAGCCGTTGCTGCACGGAACCAGTCACCTTTGGCGGCAGGAGGCTGCAGAATGAGAGTGTGTTCCCTCTGGAGGAAGTGCAGCTCCCTGGCCACGTGGCAGGCGGTGAGAGGGTTGTCTCCTGTTATCATCACTACCTGAGGGGAAAGCACAAGAGGTCAGCGTCAGTTCTGGGGGCACTGAGAAGAATTCTGCCCAGCTGGGATGCTGGAGACATTCCCTACGAGGCGTAGCTCGGTGCAGCGCCTTCCAGAAAGGCTTTTTCTCCAGGTCACAGCAAATCCCACTGCAGAAATAACACCACGTCCACGCTGCTTCCCTGCTTTCATCACAAGGAACCCTTCGCCCTCGCTGCAAAGGCACCGAAATTCCGCATCCCCGAGCGCTACGGTTGCCAGCAAGGCCGGGATGCCGCTGCCGGCGATGCTTACGTGGTGCGACGCGTTCTGGATCTCCCTGATGACGGATCTGGAGTCCGTTTTGAGAGGGCAGGAAACCACAATGAAGCCAGCAAAGCGAAGGTCGCACTCCAGAGCTTCGCGCTTCATCTCTCGCACCTGAGAGATGAGGAAATGAGGAAAGCTGGAGCACTGCCCCATGCTTCGCCTCGGCTGCTGGCGGGCGCTCCTTTGCGACCAAAGCCTCGTTCAAAGGAAAAGTTGTGCTCTGAGAAGCACGCAGCAACCCTGGGACATCCTCAGCTGCTCTACAGGGAAGATTTCTTGGAGGTAAAGCTCCAGAGATGGCCCTGAAACGCGTTGTGCACGCTCAGCCCCGTCTCAGAGGAGGTCGGCAGGTAAGAAGTTGAGCGCTGGGCTTCTGCATGGGAAGAGCTGTTGCTTTGCAAACAGGAAAGCAGAAGCATCGCTCGGTGATGCGTTGGAAGATAAAACTGGGAGCACCTCACCGAGGCCGTGCTCTTCCCAGTAGGTCCAGATTGTAAAAAGCAACGCAGTGAACGCAGCTTTGGGCAGCCAAAAACCAAAAGATGCCCCCAACTCCTCCACAATTAAGCTCGTCCCATCTCGTTTCCTTTAAGAGACCCAAGGATTTAAGCTCAATTTTTTTTTTTTTTCCCACGGCTGAAAAAGAAAGCGTACCTGCTGGTGAGTGAGGTGCCCCAGTTCCTTGTAGCCCAGGGCCAGCACTCGTGCCCCCTCGTGCGAGATTTCGGTGTGCACAGCGTGGTAGTTGCTTGGGCACTGAGATAACTGGAGAAGATGGGGGGGGGGGGAAGAGTCACATTAACACCATCCCAAACGTGTAGAATGTTCTGGTACTTCGCTTTAAATAGGGTGAGAGGGAAGGAGGCATCGTGGGGGGGGTCCTGTTCAAACAAGAGCAAAAGAGGAGGATCCCCCACAGCTTTCTGCTGCCAGGAGAAGTCATGGGGTATGGGCAGAGACGGCAGAACCCCCACATTGCACTGGGGTGAGGCTGGAACTCCCCCAGCAGAGTTTGGGTTCAAGGTAAGCTCTTTACAGGACAAAATCCCCATGTCCCAAACCCAGGTTCCGGGGTAAAATCCCCAAATCCTGAATCCAGGTTCTACAACCAAATCCCAACATCTCGAATCCAGGTTCCAGGACAAAATCCCCAAATCCTGTATCTGGGTTCCAGGAGAAAATCACCACATCCTGAATCCAAGTTCCAGGACACAAACCCTATGTCTTGAATTTGTTTTCTAGGACAAAATCCCCCTCATCCCAAACCAGGGTTCCAGGATAAGATCCCTCTGTCCCACATCCAAGTTCTAGGACAAAATCCCCGCATCCTGCATCCAGGTTCTGGGTTCTAGGACAAAATCCCCTCATCCCAAACCAAGGTTCCAGGACAAGATCCCTCTGTCCCACATCCAAGTTCTAGGACAAAATCCCCACATCCTGAATCCAATTTCCAGGACAAAATCCCCTCATCCCAAACCAAGGTTCCAGGATAAGATCTCTCTGTCCCACATCCATGTTCTGGGACAAAATCCCCACATCCTGAATCCAGGTTCTAGGATAAAATCCTCTCATCCCAAATCAAGGTTCCAGGATAAGATCCCTCTGTCCCACATCCAAGTTGTAGGACACGTCCTGCATCCAGGTTCTGAGTTCTAGGACAAAATCCCCTCATCCTAAACCCAGGTTCCAGGACAAAATCCCCACATCCTGAATCCAGGTTCTAGGACAAAATCCCCACATCCTGAATCCAAGTTCTGGGACAAAATCCCCACATCCCAAACCAAGGTTCCAGGACAAGATCCCTCTGTCCCACATCCAAGTTGTAGGACACGTCCTGCATCCAGGTTCTGAGTTCTAGGACAAAATCTCCTCATCCTAAACCCAGGTTCCAGGATGAAATCCCCACATCCTGAATCCAAGTTCTGGGACAAAATCCCCACATCCCAAACCAAGGTTCCAGGACAAGATCCCTCTGTCCCACATCCAAGTTGTAGGACAAAATCCCCATGTCCTGTATCCACATTCCAGGAGAAAATCCCCACATTTGGATTCTAGGTTCTAGGACAAAATCGTCCCACATCCAGGTCCCAGGATACAATCCCTATGTCTCGAATCTGGGTTCAAGGACAAAATCCCACATCCCACAGCCACTTTCTGGACTCGGTGGGTTCAAAGCGAGGCGTGAGGGCCAGAGCAGCCCCTCGGAATCCCGGAGAGTTGCGCTCACCATTTTGTGCAGCGTCTCCGGGGCCCCTTTCACAGCTGCAATGTAACAGAGATCAGCGGCGCCCATCTTCTCGTACGACGCCAAGACAGACATTCTTTTCAGGGCACTGGCAAAATGAAAGCGCTGGTGAATTTTCAGTCCCTGAGTTTTAATACTTCTGGGGAAAACTTTCTCATCTGGAAACAAAGAGATCAGGAAATCCTGAAAGGTTTCTCGGTAGCAGAAGCAACACCCCGTCCCCTTTAGGTCCCGGTCACATTTCCACGGCTGAGATCTGCATCCCACCCCCGTTGCATGGAGAACTATCAGAACTAAAGGCACCACCCGGAGCGTGCCATGGCAGATAGGAACACCCGCAGCCCTGAGAATGGAGTTTTGCTATTTACTGCCCCCTACATCTGCAGCACGAGGATTTCTTCTGCCCCAAACCTGCCCCAAAATTAAGATTCCAGCGCGAGGCGCGGGGAAACGGCTGCAGATCCGATAAATTCTACGCTCAGATCCGACAAAAAAACGGCGTTGCCATCATCCATCCTCCCCGGCCAAACCCATGAAGGTTTTACCTTTGGTCAGGGTCCAGTCCACCGCCGTCAGCATCGCCTTCTCTAAGGGATCCCCCACCAAGGTCCCATCATCCAGCTGCACGAGCGAGTGGCACGTCGCGATCGCTCGGTGGGTTTCTACAGGGATGTCAGAGACGGGTGTCACTTCCTTCCCATCCCTGCGGCACGAAAAGAACAAGACCGCCCGTGTTAACAGCCCCGTTTTCAAATGGATTTAGGGATTTTTCCCAGCCCGGTCTTCCCCCTAAAATTCATATTCTACGATGGTAGAATAGGCTTGGAGCCTGGCTCTGTTGGCCGAAGCCCATCATTTCATCCCCTTCTCCAAAACAGATTCGAGCGGAGCACTCCAAAAAAAGGAGCCCGAATCAAACCCATTTCAACAGCCACGCAATGAAAGGGTCGAGGGATCTCCCTGCTCCAAGCCCCACGGAAACGAACAAGGAAGACGAGAGCGTTCGATTCAGGAAGTCTTTTTTTTTTTTTTCCTCAGCGTCAGCAGCACCCACCTGAGCCCGGCCACTCCTCTCACCACCAGGTGGTCGCTGGTCAGCGTGCCGGTTTTGTCAAAGCAGCAAACCTCCACTTTGCCCGCAAAGGGGATGCGGAAGGGCTCCGTGCAGTACACGTCTCGGAGGGAGAAGAGGGAAATTCAGTTACGGGTCGGCTGATGCAAAGCAGGGGAGAGCTCAGCGGCTTTTCAACGCGAGGCAAAAGGTATCAGCGCGGCACTCGGAGCTCAGGAGCTCCCCGCTCTGAATTTCTGCAGCGTTTAAAACCAATTTGGAAGCAAAGTCATCCCACGCTGAAGCCGCTGAATTCCCTCATCCATACGTGGGAAGCTGCTGAGCATGCCAGCGTTTGTGTCAGCGCTTTGGTTCGGCTTTTTTGGACCCACTTGAAAGCAGGCACCCCCTCAGTTCTCCCCTTTGGGGTTTAAGCAAGCCCCCCTCCCACCCACCAGCTCCAAAAATCGCATCAGATTCCACAGCTGTGCAGAAATGGAGGAGCCGACAGCAATTTCACACCCACCGACGTCCCCACAGCTCCAATCGCAGAGCTGGAAGGGTTGGAAGAACCCTACGGAGGCGGAAGCGGCCTGGATTTTGTTTCTGCCTTCCCTTTGGTACTTACAGAGTTTGGCCAAAGCGATGAGGGAGGTGTTGACGGCCAGGGAGAGCTCGATGGGAAGTTCGGGCGGAACAACGGACGTCAGGATTAACGTACACTCGAGGAAGAGCTTGTAGCGATTCCTGCTGGGATCCTTGGTGCCTGCGGGGCGAGACAAGACCTGTACCTGCAGAACTAAAAGCAGCGCCCCAGAGAAACACACCTACCCAGGAGGAGCTGTGGGAGGGCAAGAAAAGCATCCGGAATGCAGTGTGAGCCCTACCCTGGAACACTGGAGCCGCCCAACCCAGCTACGCTCTCAGAAATTACAGCTGTTCTTCCCACAGCTCTGGGCCAGGTCCTGTGCAAGAGACCTGGAAGAGGCAAGGAGGAAGCTCACCTTCGATCCAGACGTACGACGCAGCAGCGACGGCGAAGACCAGCAGGAAGAGGATGAAAATGAAGGTCTCTAAGTTATTGGCTGTCACTCTCTTCACCCCGAAGAGGATTGTACGGAGCAACTTCCCCTGAGAAGAACAGCCTTCAGTGCAAGAAGCCAGCCCTGCAGCACACGCTGCTTTGTTAAGAAACGTGTACGAAACCCAGTTTTAAAACCACGCTCGGGTGTTTTGGTGCCAGCTCTGTAACCCTCCAAAAAACCAGCGGCCCTCAGCCCCCCCCCACCTCGCTGATCTGTCCAAACACCAAACCCACCCCTCCGTCCCTTCCGTCCATTGCTTTGAAGGATCCTTACGTTTTCTATCGACTTCTGAAAAAGAAAATCTCACACGGGCAACGGCAGCCCCTGCGAACGCGCTCCAATTCCCCTTTTCTGACCGTCAACACCAAACACGTGGAGCTCAAACTCAGATACAACGCCTGAACCCGACAACCTGGCTCCCAGGCTCGTGCACCGCGCACCACCCCGCTCCTTTGGCACGCTGCCTTTACTCCTCTCCCACCCACATCTCCGTGATGCCCCCGTGTCTATCCCCCACTGCTCTATCACCAAACGGACGCGACGAGGGCGCTGACGGGATGGAGACGAGCAGGGGAAGCGCTCGTCTTACCTGAGACGTGTTGAAGCCGGTCCTCAGGGCGTACGCCACGCATCCGTTGTCGACAGCTGGGAACGGGAGCAGGAATGAAAGCAGTGAGCTTACTTAGGGGCTTACTGCAGAGAAATTGCGCTCAAAGCTTCGCCCTCCTCTCCCTCCCAAGGGGATAAGTCAGCTCGAGGAGGAGCTAGCAGCAACCTCACCACGGCGGTGCATGAGGATGAGGAGAGCGACTCGAGAACCGCCTCCAAAACCCACCCCGAGCCCCGTGAAATTAATCCACGAGCATTTCACGCGCCCTCTCAGAGGGAATTGGCGTGGCTACGTACGTTTCAGTCCCGTGCTGGCTTTCTGGGGCGGGATGTGCTGCACCACCTTCGTTCCCCCGAATATGATGTGCAGCCGGGCGTCCGTCTGCATGTCCAAGACGTGCTCCGGGCTTAGGTCCTCCACGGGTTCCTGCAGGGCAATGCTCAGCTCTCAGGTTCACTGCCATCGACAAGGAAACGTGGAGCTCTCCTCTCTTTCCTCATCCCGCGTGAGGTGCTCTCAGCTTCACTCCAGCTAAAAGGGGCCCGAGGTGAACCCAGGCATTAACGTGCTCTGGGTTTGGAGCCGGACATTCTGGTGTGGGGGACACGGCTCCCCCCTTGGCACACTGAATTCAGCGAGGGAGATTCTCAGATCACTACTTTAACATCTCTGCATTCCCCCCCCCAGCGCACCAGGAAGAGTTTTGAAGCGCTTTACGCTTCTTCCTCCCACTTCTACCCAACCAAAAGAATTCGGGCAGGGGAATGCGTGGGAGAGCAACGCCGTGCCCTCACAGTTCCGCCTCCGAGGCTGGAGACGCAGCCAGACCAAGCAGGCATCCTGTTTTCATCTACCAGAGACCATTTATCCCTGACAGGGAGCTGATAACGAGCAGGCCGGGCTGCTCACACCGGCGTTTGCACAAACAGATCGACGTGCGCCATCGACCGCAGCGCCTTCGATCTTTCTCCTTTCCAACAGAGAGGAATTTCACACAGACCTTCATCTGCGGCACAGACTCTCCCGTCAGCATCGCTTCGTCCACGATGCACCTTCCACGCAGGAGCAGCACGTCGCACGGCACGAGGTTTTCATGAGGAGATCGGCCTGTGATTAAGACGTTAAAACTCAGATGCTGAGAGGCAGAAGCGAACCCTGCGTGGCTGTCCAGAAGGGAACAGCTCTCCCTCGGTTTAGCTGACACAGAAGGTTCCTAAAGGTCTGGATCGCTCATGGGCTGGCAACTCTATCCCTCGACCCCAGGGCTCAGCAGTGCTGAGAACCCCGCGGTGCTGAAGGTGGAGTGGCCGCTGGTGAGAGCGGAGAAGTTCCCAAATCAAATCATTTTGTTCCCAGTGACACCTGGAAGACGGGGAACGCAGCCTGGGGAAAGACAGCCTTCAAAAGGGAAGAGCCCTGCCCTTCCTTGCCCTTTCCTTCCCCCTTCCTTCCAATGGAGGAACTGTCAGGAGGATGGAAACTCTTCATCTTCCCCATCCTAAGCGGAGGAAGAACCCGATTCACCTAGAGATTGGCCTTCCTTCAAGACAACGAGATCAAATCTTAGAACCCCTCAACTGTGACACCCATGAACCAAAGCCCTCAAAAAGCGCCCAGCCAGGATTGGGTTTTGGTGCCTGGGGGTTTTCATTACCGATGGAGACGATATCCCCGGGGATGATCTCGTCGCTGGAAATGGGTCGCCACTTCCGATTCCGGTAAACCTGGAGAAAAAGAATTAAAAAAAAATATATGAAGATACAAAGGCGTTTTGACAAATCCTGCTTGTGTCAGTCTCATCTAAAAAGGACAAAGATGAGTAAAAGGAACGGCAAGTCCGCTAACAGCCACATCCAAAGCTCCAACACTGCCCAGGAGCAATTCCTCCGGCGCTGTGCCCGTGATGATTTCCCCTCTGATCGGGGTTACCTGGATCATGTACGGCTTGTTGCCCATTTTTCGGATCTCTGACATGTTCCTCATTTGCTGCTGGACCAGGGAAGCTTCGAACGCAACCAGCATGGAGAGGGTGAAGACGCTGTAGTACCAGTACTCGTCCAAGCACCACAAACCCACGCAGAACACCTGCAGGGAGAACACAGCGCACGAGTTGCTCTCGTCTCACCCGGAAAGCGGAAGCCTTCCATTTCCAGGCATCTTTTTCAGCTGACTTAGCATGCGTTTTCTTGCATTAAGCTGGAAAAAAAAACCCACAGCAGATCACAGCAACTCGTTAGGGAGAAAGGGGATCGCTCCCACGGCAATGAAATAAATCATGACCACAGAGCTGTGAGAACAGCTTTAGATTTAAACTGCTTCTGCCCCCCAAACCTGCAAGGAATTCTCTGCTTTTGTGGCAGAACAAAGTATTTGCAGCTCCTTCTGTCCGTCTGCTTTACCTGGAAGACGAAGAACGGCGCTGTAGCTCTTTCTTTAAAAAGTTCCAAGAACTCCGGCACCACCATCTCAGCCCTGGGGAAACAAGAAATTAATACTCATTGAATCCTCATTAACCTAAAAATTCTGTGCTCTCAACACAAGCCCACCCCAGAGCCACCTGCAGCCCCCGCCTCACGGCCCCCAGAGTCGACCCACCTCTTTGCAACCGCTTTGCTTCCCGTATTTCCTACTCTTAATTACTTCCCATCTCCTGTTCTGCATCCTTCAGATCAATCTGACAGCTGCCAAGCAAGGGCAGGGAGGAAATATTTGAAAGCCAGCACCGGGATGGCTGCACAGCTTGGTGGCTGACGCTTTGGGATCGTTTCCTCCCCTCTCACTCTGAAAAACAGAGACCCACGCTTGGAAAACTCACTTGTTTGTGCCATATTTCTTCTCAGCTGCTCGGATGTCTTTGTCCTCCTGGTAGCCCCGGGCGTTCTGGTAATAACACAGGGGGTGCTCCACAGGGAAAGCGACGGGAAGAAACTGCTTCTTGCCGTTTATCTCATAGGAGTATTTGATTTTCTGAAACTCAAAGGAGAGAGCCTCCTGCCCGTCCTCATCCTGCAGACAGGGAACGGAAAGGATGACTGAGCACACACCAGAAAGGACAGAAACCCCAACCCCTCGCATCTCTTCCCTGCTGTGGGATCCTGCCTGCAGGACAAACAGGAACCACAACGTGATCTTTGTCCTCCCACAGCGACCAACTACGGCTGGCGTTCCCCTGCCAGGTTAAGCCAGGAGCAAAGGAACAGCAGCTCTGCATCTCTTGACTCACCTGGTCTCTGTGGAGAGGCACCAGTTCTACGGATCCGTTATTGGGGGTTGGCACAACTTTAGCCAATGTGGCTTTCCTAGGGCTAGGCTCCTGGAACACAACACAGACGCGTCACAGAGCAGATCGCAGAGCCCGGATTTCGGCGAGAAGCTGGAGGAAGCCTTGCTTGGTCAGAACAAGACACGCAGAGCAAAGGAATCTTTCTCCTTCGGGGCTTTATTGTGCAGAGCTGCTGGGAGGATTGTGAGAATCCATCCTCAAAATGGAACCCCCCCCCCCCAACAAAGGAGATGCACTCAATACTTGATCTGCAGTCAGGACAGAAGTGGAAGGAAGACGTGGCTACAGCAGCGACCGCAGAACAGACCCACGGCGATCCCCCAGCAACAGAGGGAGGAGCTGATGTGGAAAGGAGGCCAGGTCCTGCTCTGAGCACCGC